>NC_056732.1:54548987-54671487 GCF_019279795.1 Protopterus annectens
ACTGGTGCAGTGCAAGCTGTATACTGTACATGTGCAATGGTGCAGCTCAGCACACTGTTGCAGTGCAAGCTGTATACTGTACATGCGCAGTGGTGCAGCTTAGCACACTGGTGCAGTGCAAGCTGTATACTGTGCATCTGCAGTGGTGCAGCTCAACACACTGGTACAGTGTAAGCTGTATACTGTACATGCATAATGGTGCAGCTCAACACACTGGTGCAGTGCAAGCTGTATACTGTACATGTGCAATGGTGCAGCTCAACACACTGGTGCAGTGCAAGCTGTATACTGTGCATGTGCAGTGGTGCAGCTCAACACACTGGTGCAGTGCAAGCTGTATACTGTACATGTGCAATGGTGCAGCTCAGCACACTGGTGCAGTGCAAGCTGTATACTGTACATGCGCAGTGGTGCAGCTTAGCACACTGGTGCAGTGCAAGCTGTATACTGTGCATCTGCAGTGGTGCAGCTCAACACACTGGTACAGTGTAAGCTGTATACTGTACATGCATAATGGTGCAGCTCAACACACTGGTGCAGTGCAAGCTGTATACTGTACATGTGCAATGGTGCAGCTCAACACACTGGTGCAGTGCAAGCTGTATACTGTACATGTGCAATGGTGCAGCTCAACACACTGGTGTAGTGCAAGCTGTATACTGTACATGTGCAATGGTACAGCTCAACACACTGGTGCAGTGCAAGCTGTATACTGTACATGTGCAATGGTACAGCTCAACACCCTGGTGCAGTGCAAGCTGTACTATTGCTGCAGTATCTATGAATCCCAGTGTTAGAATAAGTACAAAATGAGTGTGATAGTTTAGGCCTGTGAACTCCTTAATTTCATATCTATGTATAAAATGCCATTGGTTAATTCCCCTTGGAGAATTTATAATACAATAATTTGGAGAACTGTAATAAAACACTGACCTGTATACAAAATGCATGTAAGTCTGCGATTCTATTCTCGAGAATTTAAATGCAACTCTGTGCTGAATTCACACCACTTTGGCTGCTTCATATCAAAAGGTTTAAGTCAAGGCATGTTACAAAAGAAGGCAAAAATATTTTTTTCTAGAAATGTATATATCTTTCTTCACTTTTAATGACAATAAGATAAAGTCAGATTATGGATATGGGCTGCATTTCACTACCCTGAGCTGAAGGTATATAACTCACAACTACTGGAAATTAGCCTAATGCAAGTTGACAGCCTGGCACAGTCTAATGACCATGCAAATCTGCTGGTGCAGAGTAAGACTACAAGGTTATAACTCTGAAATGTCATTTTCTAGTAAACTGTTTTGTGCAAGAAATCTCAATATTCAGTTATAAACTGATGTTATACCCTGCTCTTAGTTGTAGATGTAATAGAACAGCTGCAAATTTTATTTCCAAGGGCCTTGTTACAAGTCACAATAATGCTTTAAATTATAGAAACAAGACATATTTATAATTTTATGTGTTGGGCATTCACTCATCTGTGAAACATGTTGGGATGCAGAGATATATTTAAGGGTGGTAGCTGGCTTGAACTATACGGAGACAAAACACTGTTGTGAAAAATATATGTGAATAATGATGTACACATTGTATGAGACAGACAGCTGCACTTCAGAGAGATATATGAGGCAGAATAAAGTGATGTGGAATGACACAGCTGATATGATATATAGAAGGGAAAGGTGAAATGACATAAGTGATACAGAATGACATAGCTGATATGATACACAGAAGGGAAAGGTGAAATGACATCATAAGTGATGCAGAATGACACAGTTGATATGATACATAGAAGGGAAAGGTGAAATGACATAAGCAATACAAAATGACATAGTTGATATGATACACAGAAAGGAAATGTGAAATGGCATCATAAGCGATGCAGAATGACATAGCTGATGTGATGCATAGAAGGGAAAGCTGGCACTTTTGTGCTTCCTTGCATGAACCACATGAGAAAGCATATAACAGGCACTGCAGTTAGTAAAAGTAAGCACCTGCAATGGCAAGTGACCACTATGCAAGGCATGCCAAGAACAGATATCAGATAGGAAAGATCACTCCAAGATGGGCACTTCATTACTTCCATGAGAGGGGTTGAAAGGGAAAGGGGGCTAGCAAGCAGAGGAACACAAGGTAGGCACACACAGGGAGAAGGCAGTCTTGCAGGTGAGGTAGGCACATATTTTTTGCTGGAAGAAGTCTCTCTCTCTCTATACACACACACACACACACACACACACACATATATATATATATATATATATATATATATATATATATATATGTGTGTGTGTATGTATACACACACACGCACACACACACACACACACACACACACACACACACACACACACACACACACACACACACACACACACACACACGCACACATGGAAAATGTAAGAGAGGAGAGGTGAAAGGCACAAAGGATGAGGAGTGTGGAGGAGAGTAGCTGGTACAGGCACAAAAACACATTGATAACAGGACAGACACACTAGAAGGGTGAGCCATTGGATACAAAGGGACAAACAGTGGGCAGACAAATGGCTGGGATTAGAGTGAGGGTAGAGTACAGACAGTATGCCAGCTGCTGATCACCCCGCAGGGAGATTACTGGGAAAATGTAGATTTTGATGACCTGATGACATGGGCCAGGTAGTCCAATGAATCTGAAAGTTGCTATAGAAGGGGTTATGTGCAATAGCATGTCAAAACCCAGACAACTGCCACTTCTACCAACTGCTGCAGCTCTGGATAAAATGTGTCAGGCTATTGGAGTAGACTACCTGTCACTGAGAGGCCAGAACCTCCTTGGTAAAACACTTTCATATCAGTCACCCACTTCTGCTGCAGCCTTGTCCAGGGCAACAGAGAGCAGCAGTCTCCTCTTGTTCAATCCATACTGAAACACACAAGGGACATACAAGCCATCATATACATGTGTGAGAGAAAAGCAGATAGTGCAAAGCAACAACTAAACATGCTTGTTGTAACAAGCAGATGGTGTGTACAGCCAGAGAGAGATTCCATGCCCTGTGTATATGCAATAAAGTAGATGCAGGTCATGGTATCACCAGCATGAGAAATAAGTTATGCAAACGCATGCATGCGCAGTGAAACAGAAGCATTAATATTAACACATATGTATGCAATGTAGCAGAAGCTTACAATGGTAGTCACAATGTCACACAGACACAGCTGTGTGCTCTTTCTCATCCCACAAAACACCACAGTGCCATGCCACAATAATATAGCTGCCATCAAGAGAGCACACAACATTCACGCACAGCAGCCAGCCTGTTGCATCCTAACATTTGCCAGAGGAAACAAACTTTAAAGGAATATAGCTATGAAATATAGAAAAATGTTTTAAAGTACCAAATGAAGTATATAAGTAGTTAGGCACTTACAATGGTGTATAGGGTGCTCCAATCTTAGCTCTCTTCCCATGCCCAGAGAGCTTTAGGACAGTGATTTTGAAGGTCACCATACTGGTGTCTGCACTGCTCACTAGTATGGGGATGAGAGTCACCCTAATCAGCTGCTCTACCAGTTCATACCAGGGTTTTACCTTAAGAACTGGACCTGCATAAGGTCCCAACAGCCACTGCCAGAACTGGCTGCACAGCATTATCTTATGCACCTCCACACAGCAGACAGCTGCTATCCATGGGGAACTAGCATTTGTAACCATTGCCACAAACATGCCACAGACCAGTATGGCAGCCTGTGATTCAAGCTTTATATTGTAGTTTGATTCATGTATATTTCACCTCAACACTACTGCATATCATGTCGCATCGTACACACAACCTTATCGACATAAGTAAGCACTCACAGCATGCCAGTGGCATACAGCGGAATGTATTCAGGTGTTATTTTACTGAAGTATCTCTGTGAAACATAATGATTCATAAACATCAGCAGAATCTAGCCTTATTAGCATATACATGCTGCAGCCTACAGCGTTTACAGCTTATCCAACATTTTAGAAGCCAAAATGTGCAACAAGAAAGCAGCAGTGGCAGCAGTATGTGGGCAGCTTGATGCGTATCTAGCAACACAGAAACAGCAGCTTCACTGGACACAGCCCAGATAAGGTACACAGTGATGTGCTGTATTGCCAAAGTGTCATAGCCTGTGGTAACATTATTGTAACTCTGTTACCACTATGTGTATCTACCATACTTCTTTGAAAACTCAAACTGAAAGAAAATGTGTTTGAATTTGTGTTTCTATGCTAGTGGCTTAGCAACAGCTGTAAACTAACTGCTTTCTGAGGTAAAGGGCTGAACAGGGTGGGTAAGCCCCACTAAGCTCAGCCTCACTATGCCTGGCTTAGCTTCACTCCCCTACCTCCTCTACCCACCCACCTAATCTTACTCCAACATTATACTACTTATCTCCACCTATCACTTGTGACACCCAATCCCTATACCTCCCCAAACTAGTTTACTACTAGCATAGGACCACTCTTCTTTCAATTCATCTATTCCCAAATCCATGTAAAATTTAGCATCATTCAAAACACCCTTTGTCCTCAGACATGGATCCAGCACTAGGTGACCTAGGCAGTTGCCTAGGGCAAGGTGGCTGGAGAATTACTGGCCAGGGGGTTCACTTTAACTTTCTAATTAATTAAAAAAATAAACAATTCTTAAACACTGCTATGGCACCTTCTCCTTTAAGATGGACCATACATGTGTCTTTAATATGATGCATGAACAACAACGCTGATGTAAACACATTCTGCACTTACTGCTGTGTAAATGTAAAAGAGATGCACTCGGGATTTAAACTAGCCATTCCATTCACTGCTCATTGCTGTTTGTGCATGAGTGTGTGCATATGTGTGCAGAGAAAGTTCCTGAATTTTCTACTCCAATTATCAGACTGCTGAAGGAATTGTGAGTTTTAGTGCATTTTCAAGGAATTGTGAGTTTCAAGGGAATAGACATTTACTATTGCTATTGCTAAGTCTGTTTTCAATCTGCAACTGTTTTGTTTAGCAAATGGTGGTCAGTGTTTTGGCTATAAAATTTGAAAGTAGTGTTAGTAGCACAACAGGTTGCATACTTGCCTTTGGTGCAGAAAGCCATGGGTTTTATTCTTACATTTCTTTTTTAATTTCTCCAAGTCTTTTGTGTTTCTAATACTATGATGGGAATGGACCCCATTCCTAAGACAAAGTATGGTTAAATATGATGAAATTAGTATTGTTCCAGTCTTTGATGTTAGCCGGAAGTGCTCTTCACAGCACCTGCAATGTTCCCAGTAATGACTCCTGCAATTCATACAGAGTTACATGTATCGGTACCATATCTAAGTATGATTGTAAATTCTTTTTTTTACAAGACTTGTTGCTCCTACTACTACTGGAAATATCTGGGTATCTTTCTTCCACATTTCCCTTATTTCTGCCTGCAAATCATGGTATTTTATGACTTTGTGTCTCTCTGTAAATAAGACACTGTAGTCAGTGGGTGCAGCAGTTTCAATGATCAATGCTACTTTTGTCCCCTTTTCATAAACTACTATATCTGGTTTTCTTGCATCTATTTTTGAACTGTTGGTAATGGGTGATTCCATGTGAAATAAACTTCATCATTTTCTATGTTGCTTTGTGGCTCATGTTTCCAGTGTTTTTCAGCTACTTCAGTATTATAATGTTTGCACAATCCCCAATGCAACAGTCTTGCCACATTATTATGACTTTCAGTAAACAGTCCTTCTGCCATTAGTATATCACAACTAGCAACAAGATGTGTGATTGTTTCCAATTCTGTTTTACAAAACCTACATTTATGTGTTTCTTCCACATGTTCAATGGACTTTGTAAACCAACGTGTACATAGTCCACTATCCTGGGCCGCCAATATTAACCTTTCGTCTTTTGGTTTAAATTCACCTTTCCTTAACCATTCCTGCATTCGATCCTGATCAGCATGAGGTTGTTCCAAGAGTTTTGTATACTTGCAATTATATTTATGCATTTTCCACATTTGTTGTCTTCTCATCTGATCCTTCATCTTATATTCTTTCTTTTGTTTTTGGCACATTCAGTTGCTGCCTTATTTTTATCTACTTCTGGCTTAATTTCCATTCCCATTTGATGCCAATATGCTTCTGCTAAACTAAGCAGGGAAGTCATCCTAGACTTATTCTCCTCATGTTTCAAAAGTTTCACTATGTTTGGATCTTGTGTGGTCAGCAGATATGTATGTAGTCCCATGACTGCAGATCTGTACATGTAATCAATTTCGAGGATGCCCATACCTCCTTCAGAATGGGTAATATATAATCTTGGTATGCATTGATTTTTATAAATCATTTGATGAGCATGAAGCACCCTTCTTGTTTTCCTGTCCAAATTATCCAACACCTTTTGGAGCCAGTCAATCACTCCAAAACTGTAAGTTAGGACAGGAAGAGCAAATTGGTTTATAGCTTGGACTTTGTTCCTAGATGTCAATGCTGTTTTCATTATTAATTTTAGTCTTCTAAAATGTTCCTTACAAAGTTTTTTTTCACATTTGTTCATGTTTTATTGTGGATCCTTTATCAATTCCCAAATATTTATACACTCTCTCTTGTTCTTTTATATCACATTCCTGTCCCAAACTGATATTTTCTTTGTGTTGCAGCTTTTCTGCTTTAAAGGTGCTTTTGCACGTTCATCAAGACCAAATTACATTCTTATATCATCTGCAAAAGTTTTGACCACTCTCAGTTGTGCTTTCAGTTCCTCATCTGATTAACTATGCAGTTTTAAAACATCCACAAAAAGAAGATGAGAAGTCTTTACACTTTGTTGTTTTCTGGGAACCAAATTGTATCCATGACCTAATCTGTTAAGTGGACAGCTTAATGGGTCAAACACAAGACAAAACCGCAGCAGTAACAAAGAGTCACCCTGGAATATTTGAATTTTTATCCCTGGAATAATAATTTGCCTTTTATCATGGCTTAACTGGAAAGTGGTCTGCCACTGTTTCATGGTCACTGTAATGTAGTTGATCAGTCTAGGGTGTATCTTATACATTATTATAGCAATAACCCATGCCTGGGTGTGGGTAATGCTGGATTTACCCACAGTTGGTGTGGTTTGGTCACGAAGGTGAAGCCCGAGTGGCCAAACAAAGACAACTGTGGGTAAATCCAGCATTACCCACACCCAGAAGTGGGTTATTGCTATTATACAATGACATTATTTAAGAAAAAAAATACTTTTCTTAAATAATGGCATTGTATAATGCCTCCTTGCTGCCCTTCCACAGCTGTCTGGTATTCTGCGGCAGTTCTGATGTACTGCGCATGCGTATGCTTACGCAGTACATCAGAGCTGTGGGTGGAAGCAACAGAGAAAGCAAGATTTCTGTTGCTTTTTCAAAGTGTCTCGGTATGTTAAAGGAGTTTAACATAGTGAGACAGCTAGACAGCTTTAAAAAAGCAACGGAGAATCTCCGTTGCTTTTTTTAAAGCTGTCTTGCTATGTTAAACCCATTTAACATAGCGAGACAGCTTTAAAAAAAAGCAATGGAGAAAGGAAGATCTCCGTTACTTTTTTTAAAGCTGTCTCGCTATGTTAAACTCCTTTAACATAGCGAAACAGTGTCTAAAAAGCAACGGAGATCTTGCGTTCTCCATTGCTGTAAAAAAGACTTATACTAATAGAAAAAGTCCGGGCGACTGGACCTTTTTCCATTAGTATAAGTCTGATTTACAACGTGCATACCGTCCAATCAGCGTGCACGTTTTGGAATATTAATGGGGGGGTCATTGTATAATAAGCAGTCTTTTATCCATGAATGTGGGATACTGCTAGATGCTTTTTTGTAGTCAATACATGCCATATATAGAGTCTTCAGCAGCAGTGATGAGCAGTATAACCATGAATTTAAGTAAAACAGCAGGTCTAAGCTTTATACCAGCTAATATTGAAAGTATGACTGATGCATCGACTAACTTAAAGTTATTTCCATGTGAGTTAGTTTTAAAACTAATATTTAGGAACACTTTGGATGCATCAGTTAGAAAATGCAGACGCAGAAGTACTTTCATTCCAAATAGCCACTCTATAATGTGCCTTCAGTAATATTTGTGAACTGTTAATACTGCGCTTGTATGATGAGGGCAAGTTTAGTAAGTTTTATAATTTATCTACAGAAGAATGGAAAGCTTTGTTGGAGTTGAAAAACGATGATGGAATTATTATCAAAGAGGCTGACAAAGGAGAGTCAATTGTGATTATGAATAAATATGATTATTTGTTATCTTTGAATGCACTTTTATCTGATATTAACACATTTAGGGGAATTTCTGATTCTGACATCAATAAGATGATTGCTCATATTAATATGATTATCTATGACTTACAGATTTTGAATGATATTGATCTCGATACCTTTAATTATTTTACAGTACCCTTTCCAGTTATAACAATTTTATGTGGCTTACCCAAAATCCACAAATCCCTACAAAACCCCCCTATGACACCGATAGTCTCTGGGAGGGGTTTGCTCACTGAGCCTATTTCACTTTATTTACAAACAATTCTGTCCCCTTATTTAAAATGTGTTAAAAGATATAAGAGATATAAGAGACACAGCAGATTTGTTTTAACACAATTGAGCCTATGGTTTAAAAACCAGAATGGTAAAAATGTTATCATGGTAGTGATGGACATACAATCTCTTTTTGCCGTCATACCTAATTTATATGGGGTATCAGCAATTAGGAAGTTATTGGAGAATGGTGGGCTAACTGGACGTTAGATTGAAACCATTTGTGAACTTCTAGAAAGTGTCCTGGAAAATAATATTTTTGTATTCAATAATAGGTACTACCACCAAGTATCTGGGGTTGCCATGAGTACATCTGTGGCTAATACCTATGCTACTTTGGTATTGAATAACTGGGAATGTAATACCCTTTTTAATACTACCACACAACTTTCTAAGAAGGTGTGTCTTTTTAACCATTTTGTGGCTAATGTGTTTTTATCTGGAATGGTAACTGTGATGAATTGAGTCAGTATGTTGAATTTTTGAATAGTAGGTCAGAATTTTTGAAATTCTCTATGGTTTATTCTAATGAAAAAGTTAACTTTCTGGATGTTACCATTATGTGATATGCATACCTCAGTATATAAAAAAATAATACATGGTAATAAATGTTTGCATAAGAAAAGCATGCATGCTCCACATGTATTCAACGGTATAGTAAAGTCACAGATGCTACGTTTCAGTAGGCTGAACACCAGTGTACATATCTATGAACAACAAGCTAAGGAGATGATGCAATTATTTTCTGAGAGGGGCTATGATGCTGATATGCTTTCCCAATGTTTTAGTGAAGTTACATCGTTAAGAGATAGTATGGCTAGTCCATACTTAGAACAGAAAATGCTGGGATATCTATACCTACTCAGGATGTTACCCAGACTCCTTCGAGGTATGTCATGACTTACAGTAGGAGTACCCCACAAATTAATAACATTATATCTGATAATTGGGGAATACTGGAAGCTTTGCCAAATTAAGACAATTGATTAGTGATACTCCTAGATTTGCTTATAGAAATTGTATAAGTTTGAAGAAACAACTGTTACAAAGATATTAGACAAAATATTGATATAGTGAGGGGAAGCAAAAATGGGACATGCCCATGTTACTACTGTTGTTGCTGTAACTATATCGATAAGGATGTCACTTATATTCACCCCAAAACTGGTAGGAAATTTGAATTTGGGCGTACTGTGACCTGTAATTCTACCTATATTGTCTATCTGGCAATGTGCAAACAATGCAATGGTTTCTATGTTGGCAAATCAACCAGAAGACTTAAAGATAGAATAATAGAGCATAATTCAGATATTAGGCGTAATGTAATGACGAATGCCTTAGCGAAACATGTTAATGATGGTGATCCATCACATTGCTTTACCTATATCACTAGGAGAGGTGATATAAACAATAAATTAGAAATAGAAGAATATAAATGGATTTTAAAATTATGTACAGATCAGCCACTTGGGTTAAATCAAATGGTATCTTTAAAACCTGTACTTAAACACAGACAAAATCGCTTGTAATAGCATTAGATTATGTAAGTATATATATACATACATATATATATATATATATATATATATATATATATATATATATATATATATATATATATATATATTACTTATTTTATGAATGTTTTAATGAGAGTTTATTATATATATATACAAATATATGCATGTGAAATGCTTAGAATTTTATGAGACATTCTTTTGCGAGATATCTTTAAGATAATTGACTTTTGCTTATGATTGGCTGTGATTTATTTGAATTTATATAAATATGTTGTAGTAGGAAATGATGTCAGCACTGATGAAAGGTTTGTGACCTGAAAGCTTTGTCTTATTAAAACATTTTACATTACTCAGTTCGCTTGGTTTTAATGCTTAGATTCTTCCCCTTTTTACAGTTCTCCATTATGATTTTATTTAACAGCAAATGATCCTTTGTTCCACATGACTTTCTTTTGTTACCCTTTTGTTCAATTGCCATGATTGAGTTTTCTTCTAAATGACTAAACTCTGTTACCATCAATTCCCTTGAATAGTTTACATGTCGTCGGAAGGCAAGTTATTGGTCTATAATTTTTAGGGTAGCTTGCAGGTTTACTCTTAAGTACGAGTATTGTTTTTCCTGTTGTTAACCAGGTTGGTGTCTGTTCAGGGTGTGCATATAAATAGTTCTTACTCATGGCTAAATCTTCATGCAAAGATGTTAATACTTTTAGCCAAAAGTTAGGTACTGCATCTGGGCCTGGAGTTTTCCAATTAGCGGCTTTTCTTAACTTTGTTTCAATATCTCTGGCTGTTACTTCATCCCATTTCATATCCTGTATATTTGAACTTCTTATTCTTTCTTTTACGTCTTCTATCCATTTAGCATCTTTTTTATGTTACACAGGATCTTCATAGATATTTCTCCAAAATGTATCTATTTTTTTATGGTGTTTCAATTCCTTTTGCCTTGTTTGCCAATTCTCTATAAAATGTTTTTGAGTCATCAATAAATTGCTTATTTTGTACTTTTCCTTTATATTTATCTGCAGATCTTCTAAGTTTTTCTGCCTGTGCTGATATTTTTAGTTTATTATTTGCAATAGTGCATGATAGATCCTGATGTGTCCTGATACTGTGCATTGCTTTTATCACGTTTATATTTCCCAGTATTTTTCTTGATCTGTTTCCCCTTTTATGCTCTTTTCCCATTGAGCCTGGCTTGGCCTAGCCCCATTGTAGAAATGTTTCCATGTCTTGATTCTGCACTGTTGTTTTTTCCAGTCCCGACACCAGTGCACCTGCCGGGATTTTGGACTTTTTTTATCCTGGGACTTGTGCACCCATCTGTCTTTTTTTATTTTTTAACCTACTTCTGTCCATGATATATGCTGTAGTCTATTTATCAGTGTCATCTTGGTGACATTTTGTGAAAAACAGGGTCCACCTCGTGAAGGTACTCACCAAAACATGAGGTTGAATTTGATTCCAGAAGTACTACTCTCCTTCGCTTGCTGACTTATCATCTCTCCATTCGGACCCTCAGTCCACGTGGATGGACTGCTGGTACTGTGCTATACTTTAAGGGTGGGGTGGGGGTGCTTCACACCTGAGTATGTCCTCCTTTGAATGAGATGTCTAGTAACTATGAACTTACTGGTTTGTCAGCCATTCCCTGTTGCAAAGTTACCAGCTTACCAAGCTTTTTGTAACATAGGCAACAATTCCTCAAGGGCAGCAGGCACTAAATTTGTAGATGAAATGCTGAAATATAAAGTCATCTGCTAGCAGCAACCGTTACAAATCTCTATAATGTAGAATTATTCAGATGACTTTTACTTCTGCAGAGATTTTTCATACTGACTGATACTGGTGGATTGTAATGACAAAAGTCTGAGTGGCCTTTTATGGTTGAAATGTTCTGAAACTGGCAGTTTTGTCATTATTGGTTCATGTGTTTTGTTTCGTTGCTTATTGGAAAAATGTTCAAAACTACAAATTTAAAGCACACAAACAAATGGTGCTGTATTATACAAGGAATATAATTTAATACAACCAGGAAAGTGAATCAAAGAACATATGCATGTACAGTAAATCCATATGGCTTTACACTTTGATACACAATAATTCTATGCAGAAACTCAGTTGTGAAATTCACCCCAACTCCAGCCTCTCTGAACAGCAACCCAACAACCCAGACAACACAACACAACTACAAATGCTTCTAGATATTTGTTCCCATCTACCTCTGCATTCGGACTCTTGTTTCTCAACATGAATATTACAACGTATATGTAACAAAATCTAAGACAGGTACACATATCTAGCTACTCAGTCCCCGATGTAATAATCACTACTGAAACCTAGTTAAATAAAGATATATTAGAAAATGAATTAATTTCCCCCAAATTTATTATATTCAGGCTCAACAAGAAAAACAAATGTGCTGATAATGTTTCCATTATCAACAAAAAATGGCTAGCAATAACCCCACTCCACATACAGATGCCAAAATTTAACAATGTTGAACATCTGATATCACTTCTCAAATCAAAAACAAAAAATCTCTATGTATTTCACCTATTTATATTCCACCTGGTAACAGCTTTTCAACAGCAGAACATATTCCCTACTGGATAACTCGCCATATTCAATGAGAAACTATTATATTAGCTAACCTCAGCATAGACTATCAACAATGATACTCCCTCAGAATCGATTAACTTATACGGCTTTATACAGCTAATCCCCTCCACCACTGGAATCAATAAAGAGTCTGACACACACTCAGCTTTAGATTACATTCTTACCAACAAAGCAAACATAGTTCCAACATTTGGATAAGCGACCACCTTCCTACCTATGCAGTCAGAAACTACAGTACCAAATCCAAAAACATAATCGATAACTAAATACATAATACATCAAAATTTAACAAATATACCTTTATCATTGCTCTGACCCAGTACAACTGGAACATAATAAAATCCAGGCCACTTGTTGATGGCTTCCCAGACATTAATGAAACTTGTATAAACATTCTTAACTGTCTAGCTCCTATACAAATAAAAAGAGTCAAATCAATCCCTGAACCGTGGCTAACTAAAGAAAGTTAAAACGTCATGATTAAAAGAGAAAAGGCCTGGGAAGAATGGCATAAAAGCATTTTATGCATTTAGGCATATCACAAATCTTGCTAAGGACTGCATTAAAATGGGTGAAGAAACCTATTATATAAACCTCCAATACAAGCACAAAAAAAATCCAAGACTTTTTTGGTCATCACTTAACAAACTAATCCATTTTGGCCAAACCCCCATACCCTCTTGCTCTACGTCTACCACCACTGATCCGATACCATTTCACTTTGACTCCTACTTTTTATAGGCAGTACTATCTCCGATTAATAATAGTAACGATTCATCCCTCTGTCCCCTCCATCATACCCTAACCATGATTAATAATAGTAACGATTCATCCCGCTGTCCCCCTCCATCATGCCCTAACCATGATTAATAATAGTAACGATTTATCTCACTGTCCCCGCCATCATGCCCTAACCATGATTAATAATAGTAATGATTCATCGTGATGTCCCCTCCATCATGCCCTAACCATGATTAATAATAGTAATGATTCATCTCACTGTCCCCTTCCATCATGCCCTAACCATGATTAAAAATAGTAACGATTTATCATGCTGTCCCCTCCATCATGCCCTAACCATGATTAATAATAGTAACGATTCATCCCGCTGTCCCCCTCCATCATGCCCTAACCACGATTAAAAATAGTAACGATTCATCTCGCTGTCCCCTCCATCATGCCCTAGCCATGATTAATAAGAGTAACCATTCATCCTGCTGTCCCCTCCATCATGCCCTAACCATGATTAATAATAGTAATGATTCATCTCGCTGTCCCCTCCATCATGCCTGAACCATGATTAATAATAGTAACGATTCATCCCACTGTCCCCCTCCATCATGCCCTAACCATGATTAATAATAGTAACGATTCATTTCGCTGTCCCCTCCATCATGCTCTAACCATGATTAATAATAGTAACAATTCATCTCGCTGTCCCCTCCATCATGCCCTAACCATGATTAATAATAGTAACAATTCTTCCCGCTGTCCCCTCCATCATGCCCTAACCATGATTAATAATAGTAATGATTCATCCTGCTGTCCCCTCCATCATGCCCTAACCATGATTAATAATAGTAACGATTCATCCCGCTGTCCCCTCCATCATGCCCTAACCATGATTAATAATAGTAACGATTCATCCCACTGTCCCCTCCATCATGCCCTAACCATGATTAATAATAGTAACAATTCATCCTGCTGTCCCCTCCATCATGCCCTAACCATGATTAATAATAGTAACAATTCATCCTGCTGTCCCCTCCATCATGCCCTAACCATGACTAATAATGCTAAAGATTCATCTCGCTGTCCCCTCCATCATGCCCTAACCATGACTAATAATACTAACGATTCATCCCGCTATCCCCTCCATCATGCCCTAACCATGACTAATAATACTAACGATTCATCCCGCTGTCCCCTCCATCATGCCCTAACCATGATTAATAATAGTAACGATTCATCTCCATGTCCCTTCCATCATGCCCTAACCATGATTAATAATAGTAACGAGTTATCTTGCTGTCCCCCCATCATGCCTTAACCATGACTAATAATACTAACGATTCATCTCCATGTCCCTTCCATCATGCCTTAACCATGACTAATAATACTAACGATTCATCCCGCTGTCCCCTCCATCATGCCCTAACCATGATTAATAATAGTAACGATTCATCCCGCTGTCCCCTCCATCATGCCCTAACCATGACTAATAATACTAACGATTCATCTCCATGTCCCTTCCATCATGCCTTAACCATGATGAATAATACTAACGATTCATCCCGCTGTCCCTCCATCATGCCCTAACCATGATTAATAATAGTAACGATTCATTCCGCTGTCCCCTCCATCATGCCCTAACCATGATTAATAATACTAACGATTCATCTTGCTGTCCCCTCCATCATGCCTTAACCATGACTAATAATAGTAACGATTCATCTCGCTGTCCCCTCCATCATGCCCTAACCATGATTAATAATAGTAACGATTCATCCCGCTGTCCCCTCCATCATGCCCTAACCATGATTAATAATACTAACGATTCATCTCGCTGTCCCCTCCATCATGCCCTAACCATGATTAATAATACTAACGATTCATCTCGCTGTCCCTCCATCATGCCCTAACCATGATTAATAATACTAACGATTCATCTCGCTGTCCCCCCATCATGCCTTAACCATGACTAATAATACTAACGATTCATCCCGCTGTCCCATCATGCCCTAACCAGGCACACTCATTCTCCTCCCTCCCAGTCTCCACCTCTATTTTAAGAAAACTTCTACTGAAACTAAAAGCAGCCTTTTTATTTGTTTACTGGGAAAGTCCGACTTGAAATAAAGCCAATTTTCAGTGGTGGCCCAGGGAGAAATGCTCCAGATGCATATCTTTATAATGTAGGAGGAAACCGGAGTACCCGGAGAAAACCCACATGAACGCAGGGAGGACATGCAGACTCTGCACACAAGGCACTCCAGCCGAGAATCGAAACAGAGAACATCTTGCTGTGAGGTGACAATGCTTCCACTACACCACTGCCAACCAGCTTTCAACAGAATACATACAAAATAGTAGCTGATACCATGGCTTTTCTTGTATCCATACTAGTACACCGAACCATATTTGAGACATATGTGCCATCCATCTGGAAATAATTTTGTATAACTCCGCAAAGGTGACACATAGACTTTTCCAGCTATAGGCCTATTGCCATCCTATCCTCTCTATGTAAAATAGTAGAAAAATGTATCCATCCACAACGTATGCAGTATGTTAATTCTAACAACCTTCTCTCCTAAACTCAGCATGATTTTAGACCTCCCTTTAGTACTATCACAGCTATACTCAACTTCAGCAATATCATAAACCAACATAGGAATGACAGCAACCTAATATCTTCACTACCCTTTGATTTATCAAAAGCATTTGACACCATATCCCATCAACATATCTGTTAAATAAATTGTTAAATCAGACTGTAAAAATCATTAGGTTTTTCAAAATGACAGACAGTAATACAGGATGCTCAAGTATCAAACAAATATGCATTCTACTAATGTACATTAGGAGGCAAAAAACCATACATAAACATGTACAGAGTTTTGACTAACTTTATTCAGGAAATACCCTTCATTTTATACTATTTACAATCAGCTTTTGCCCACCTCACTGACGTGGTCAGTGACAGGGTCTTTACATCACTACAATTCATAAGAAAATGCTGAGGTAATGCTTTTTCAAAAGTTTTTCCCATGAGAATATTGCAGCCTTGCAAGGCACCTGGTCAGTCACAATGTCCTTCCGAGGATGTAACTAATTCAAGGCTCTTAGATTAGTTCAAATACAATGGATGAATGTCTTCTTAATACATTTCTTTGTCTCTCTGTCCACCAGCTGGACATTATCTCTGATAGTGCGACAAGGCCATTCTCCTCGGTGGAAGCAGGAAAAGATACACATACAGACAGATTCATTACTTTCCAACTTTGCAAATAATATTCACTGAAAGACATGAGCCAGCCAAGCCAGCTACTGTCAGGGTCAATGTTTTAATCACACTACAGCTAAGCTTCAAGCAATAATATGCAAGTTCATTTCTACTGACATTCTAGTAAAATAGAATTAAATGCATTACATATTATACTGTTTTCAACCTTTGCACTTCATATATGTTTGAGTATATGCCTAAGCACACATTTTCCTAACAGTTTATATATGTCTGAATACATATTTTTCCTAACAGCTTATATATGTCTGAGTACATATTTTTCTAGCAGTTTATATATGTCTGAATACATATTTTTCTGACATTCTCCCTCCTGTTAATGCATTTCATTCTATTAGAAACATAAACAATATCATTTCATTTCTTAGCCTTTTCCCTTTAAGGACTTTCAGCTAAGCAAGTCATTTGTTTTATATTTCAGATAGGCTTTCACTTGGTATCAACAGATTCAATTCCATGTCCTGGTACATAGTCTCAGTTACTGATATGTCAACTAAGTCTCTAACTAATCTTTTCATACAGGGTATCCCGCAGCAGACACATGCTCCAATTATGAGCAGAACCACACAAATAGCAATTAAAATATTCATTAGGATTGATCCCCACCCCCCAAATAGATTCTGGAAAAAGTTCGTCAGTGGGTTTGGGCCTGGTTCCGCCATTGCTGATACCTGCTGTATTACCTCTAGGTGATCGTTGATTTCATGTCTGTTGTCCGGAATGTATGCACAGCATTCTTCTTTGATAAGCGCCAAGACGTACCACCTCACCGCTAGGGTGAAGTCGAGAGCCATTCGGTTTTGTAGTACAACAGTTCTCATTGCATTCAGTTCATCAGTCACAAGTTCAAGAGCGGAAAAAGTCGCATTGCTCATCACTTCGAGGAGTTTTGACAATTTCCTCAGTTCCCAAATCAATTTGACTGCTCCATAGGCTGGGAATATTCCAGCCCAGGATATGACACTGTCACTCAAGTCCATATGAGTCAATTTTTCTTTGTCCTTCACAGTCGACTGGTCTTTCCAGCTTGCTTCAATCTTACCCACTGGATTAGCAGGTTTCTTGACCGTGTTCCCAGTTTGTTGAACTACATCTCTTACATTGCGTATCTTACCCAGAGGCAATTCTGCAGTATGTCTTATGGCTGGAACCAGATAACCCAAAAAACAACTGCCGGACCAATTCTCAGGTAACCATTTATAGGCCTTTTTCCCACAAACAAAATAACAATTTTCTACTTTAGTACTGATGCGGGTTAACTCTGAATGAAACATTTTCTTATCTATAACAGATAATTGTTTATACATTTCAGGATTTTTCTGCACATCTCTCAACGTTGTTTTCATCAAGCTTAAATACGAACCGTAATTCGTGCTACAACTAGTACTCTGGTCTCTAGCTTTTATATAACATTTGTAAGACACAGTTATGTTACAATTACTCCAACCAACTTGGAGTGTATCATTTTTAACAAAACAAACAATTCCTCTTTGAGTAACGGGTAAATATAATGCCACTTTGTCCTGTGATCTCACAGTACCTGTGTCGAACAATAGATTTTCCCAAGTCTCATTTATCCCCAGAGGGACAGCAGACATCAAAAATCCTCCATATGCTGTGGTATCGCGAGTACAAACCCAGCAATTTGAAACGCTCATAGTCTCTACATATACACGCTTTCATGGCTAGGTATGTGTTAAAGTTTGATGCCAATCTATGGCAAGTTCATCACGTTTCATCAGTTTCACTTCTGTAGTTATATGCAAGAAAACCACAACAACAAAAAGGTCACCACAAACATGGTTAATAGATGTATGATCAGTAGGCCAGTGAACCAATGTCTTTGGGGTTGTTTTGCATTTCTATACACTCTGCCTCTGGCCATCCTGTTTCTGTGGTATATCAGTTACAAAATGTTTATCTAACTTAAACTCTTTGAGCGGTTTACAGTGCTAAATGAACCCAAGATGATCTCTCAGCAATTTTACTGCAGTAGGCGTTGCCAATAGTACCTGGTACGGACCTTCCCACTTTGGACTCGCCCAATTCTTCTTTTTGATAACCTTCAGCCAAATCCAGGACCCGGGGTCAGCACAGCTTCCGGCTTTGTTTCTTCTTTGTCTGAAAAAGAGTTCAACTGCAAAACAGTCTTATTTGTTAACAATTTCTTCATATAACTAGCTAATGAGCTATCGGCCTCCAGCTCTGCAGGCATGAGGGCTTTCCATTGTGGCACATAATATGCTCTTCGAATACTACCTCAAAGGGGGTCAAACCCCTTACATTTGGAACAGTTCTCATGCTCAGCAGTGCTAAAGGCAGACAGCAAATCCAAGTCTTCTGAGTCTCACTCATCAATTTTCTTAACTTATTTTTCAAAATCCCATTGTACCTTTCCACCAGTCCTGCTGACTGGGGTGATAAGCACAATGGTTCTTCAAAGAAATCCCAAAAATCTCCCAAGCTGGTGAATTGTCTGGTTAACAAAATGTGTTCCGTTATCACTATAAATTCTCTCCGTATGCCAAATCTAGGAATGATTTCTTTTACTAAGGCTTTTGCCACTGTTGCTGCATCCGGATTCCTAGTCGGAAAAGCTTCTACCCATTTTGAAAACATATCTATGATCACTAAACAGTATTTCTTTCCTTCACATTTATTCAGTTCTATAAAATCCATACAAATAGTATGGAACGGATATGGTGGTGTAGGGAAACTCCCTCGCTTCAGTTTAAATGCTCCCTGTGCATGATGTTTACTACAAATATGACATGCTGCACAAAATTTTTGTGTATAATTCGTGAATCCGTATGTTTGGAATGTTCTGTTAACTAACTGTACCATCCCCCCTGTTGAGACATGGCTCTGCCCATGGCTCAACAAAGCCGCATATCTAAATAAATTAGATGGCAATATTGGCTTTTTTTCTTTGGAGATGTACAGTCCTTCTTCAAGAATTGCTCCTCGCTTTACCCACTTTTGCTTCTCTGCTTTGTAGTTAATGTCTGCATTGTTTTCAACATATCTAAATCTAGAGTCTCAGAAGGTTGTAATTCTTCATTTGAAAACAAAGTCTCTGGGTCTGAGGCAGCTTGCTTTGCAGCTGCATCAGCCTGAGCATTTCCTTTCAAATCTTATCCTGTCGCTAGTATGGGCTGCACATTTACAAATAGCTACTTTAGTAGGTAACTGAATGGAATCTAACAGGTTCAAAATCAATTGTGCATGGTTAATCGGTTTTCCAGTAGATGTTATCATTCCCTGTTCTTCCACTGTTGTGCAAAACATGCACTGTAGAGAAAGCATATTGACTATCAGTATATATGTTCACACATCTGTTTTTGCTAAAGTGCAGGCACGTGTTAAAGCTATCAATTCTGCTGCTTGAGCAGACAGGTTATGCTGCAGGGTTGCTTCTACAATTTCACCATCTGTTACTACTGCATAACCCACTAGATTCTTTCCTGTAGGACCCTTCTACATGATCCGTCTACATAAAATGTCACCTCTGCATCAGCTAAAGGCACATCAGTGAGATCTTGTCTGGGTAGGTTATTTGTTCCATTTCCTGTAGGCAACTGTGTGGTGTGCCATCCACAGGAATCGGAAGTAATGTTGATGGATTTAATGTTGTGCATCGTTCAATTATCATATGAGGTTGACTCAATAGTATGGTCATACAAGAAAGATGTCTAGCAGGGGACAAAATGCTATTTTTCTTGCAGTAAAATTATCGCGAACTGCATGAGGCACTCTCAAAGTGAGAGGATGAAACAACACCACTGAGGCCGAAGCTTGCACTGCCATAGCTGCTGCAACAACTGCTTGTACACAATGTGGCAATGATCGTGCCACTGGATCTAACTGCGATGAGTAGTAAGCTATGGGGCGTTGCTTGCTGCCATGTTGTTGCGCCAGTACTGACATCATATATCCCTGCCTGCAATCTACAGTCTGAAAAAATCTCTTATGGTAATTCGGAAGCCCTAAAACTAATGATGAAACTATCAATTGTTTTAGTCTGCAAAAGCTGTTTCTGCTTCCGATGTCCAATGTAGTATTTCTTGTGCTGCCATCGGTGCTTTAAATATTAAATCAGCCAATGGAGCTGTTTCCAAAGCATAATTCGGTATCCAACTTCGACAAAAATTAGTCGCTCCCAAGAAGGACATCATTTCCTTTTGGTAGTTGGTTTAGGTGCTTGTAAGATTGCTGTTTTCCTATCTTCATCTAATGTTCTACCCTCCTTGGATATCACATATCCCAGGTACTTAACCTGCTTCTTCCAAAGTTGCAATTTGTGCTTGTTTACTTTATGCCCTTGTTCTGCCAAAAACTTCAATAATGCTATTGTGTCTTCCCTACATTGCTGCTGGGTAGGGGCTGCAAGCAAGATGTCATCTATGTAAAGTAATACTTGACTGCCCCCTGGTGGAGTAAATCCCGCCAGGTTGCTAGCCATCTCTTGTGCAAATATTGTTGGACTTTCGCTATATCCCTGTGGCAGTCGGGTGTACGTATACCTTTTACCCTGAAATGTAAATGCAAACCAATGTTGGCTATCAGGGTGTATAGGTATTGAGAAGAAAGCATTGCTGATATCTACCACAGTGAAATACTTCTGCTGCGGCTTCAAGTCATTTAACAAAGTATGTGGGTCTGGCACCGTAGGTGCCCTCGGTATTACTGCATCATTCACGGCTTGTAAATCTTGTACCATCCGCCATTCCCGCTTGCTTTTTTAACAGGAAACAGAGGAGTATTACATGGTGAATTCGAGGATTCTACCAGTATCCCTTCCTTAAGTAATGCCATTATGATAGGTTTGATTCCCTGCTCCGCATCCTTCCTCAAAGGATATTGTCTTTTTCTCGGTCTAAAAGCCGATTTTGGTGTAATAGTTACTGGACCTGCTGTTCGAATAAGCCCTACATCTGATTTCCCTGTTGACCAAAGAATGCTTGGTACGTCACTCAAAGCTTTTTCTTCTTCTATCAAGAACGCCAATCAGCTGTCCTCACTCTGTTGTAAGTGTACAGCTGGGCGTGTTATGTAACCAATTTAGTTTCTGTTTCTGTACTCCTTGGTCTGACAATTCTGAGTCAGTTTGTTTCTCCCATCCTGTCACTTTGTCACCCAAATCTACCCACCTAACATCCTTGTCTTTGGTTAGACTGACATGCGGTAGTTTGTTGGATTTGTACAATTCCATGAACTCCTGAGGTAATGAACAACTTACCACACTATTACCCTCAGTATCCCAATACAAAGTCCGTAATATTAATCTATTTGCAGGATTTCTGAACAATTTTTGTTCATATTCCTTATCAGGCCCTGATGTGCTACAATAGTATAGAGCACAATGTAACAAATGTTGCTGATCAAAGTCGAGGGAAGGCACCTTACTGACGGCCACGCTCATCAGTTCCTTGGTCACTGCCCCTGGACCGGTTGTAACCAGGTCCTGGCTGTACCAATAATAAGCTTCACCCTCCGATCGCACTACAAAAGCATCCATTTGTCTCTGTGCCTCCATACCTTTCATGGTAGGAACTACTGCTATGCCAAAAAGCTGCATAAGATCTCTTCCCAATAAGTTCATGGGACATTTTGCAGAAAGTACTATTTTGCTTCTCTGGGTTATCCCCGAGACAGGGTCAGTTATCGCTATATCATGGGAAAGTGGTTCCCTGTACAGCTGTCCGTTTGCTGCTTTCACTAATATATAGTCAGGTGATTCAGAGTGCTCTGGTAACTTTGAAGGGTGTATCAAAGTTCGCGATGCTCCTGAATCACACAAGAATTTAATTTCCTCCTTCCACCAGAAGTGTAACTTCCGGTTTTGTGTCTGCTAAATAGAGCTCCAAGCTCAGCAAGGCCAAATCCAAAACTTCACTTTCCCCAACTTCTACATCCGTTTGCATGTCATCTGTCTCTTCTATTATGTTTACATTATTTCCCTGCTCATTAGTCTCTCCTGATGACTGCTGAGCAGTATGACTGCCATCTAGTCAATCCTCATCATCCTTATCCTTTTTTTCTGCAGGTGCTTTATTCCTGCAATCCCTTGCCAAATGTCCTTTCCTTCCGCAGTTAAAGCACTCACCTCTTTTTTTCCTGTTCTCATAAACCTCTGGGTCTTTGTCAGAACGTTTGTTGCCCTGAGTATTTCGCTTACCCTTTTTGCCTGATTGTACTACAAAGACTTCTGCTCCGTCTTCAGCTGTGAAGACCTGCGTTTTCTTTTTCTTTTTACTGTTAAAGTGTCTTTCAGCATGCCTAGCATACTCTAATAAGGCTTGAAGCCTACTCGTTCGATGATCTATCATATGCTTCGTGATGAAGCTAGTGATAGGGCAATGCAACCTTTAAAAATGCATTCTTCAATTGTTGTTCATATGAGCTATCATTTTTCTGATTTTCAGGAATAGTCATACCACTATGGTTATTGAAACATTCTAATAATCTACCATAGTATGCATCTACTGTTTCATTATCTTGTTGTACGCATTGGTTAATACAAGTCCAATCTGCTCTAGGTTTCCATTTTTCAGTAATGCGGTCTGTAAGACCCCTCAACCTAGTATCTAGCTCTGCGTCACTATGTAGGAGTGGCCTAAGTTGCGCGTCACGGGCATTCCAGGCGCCACAAACCATGTGCCAGTCCGGACCTATAATTTGTCTAACTACTTTTTCTACCTCTTCCCCATTTAAGTGGTAACTCAATCTCATACCCTGTAAATCTTGTACAAACTTTTCAAAGTTAATTTTTGGATGGGGAATTCCCTCTGTAGCTTTCCGGATGTCCTCCGGTGTCCATGGTCTATATACTAAGAGAGTTGAGGCCTGGCCCTCCTGTCCTGCCTGTGGGTTTGGTACTTCAGTTAATGGACAGATTTCCTCACTCTCATCTAATGAATCTCTGCTTAGTTGAACATCTCTAAGTGTTTTACGTGTTCGGGATCTAGTTTCAACAGGTTCTCTTACAAATGGTTGTTTTAATACCCCTGTTGTCTCAGGATAGCGTGGGGGGGGGGTTCAGCCCGCCCTCCAGCTTCATATTCTAAATAAGGTATTGGAGGAGGTGGTGGGGGAGGGGCCGTTGCTACTACTGTATTATTATCCTCTTTGTCTAAAAATAATGCTTTTGCATTCTTAATTTTCTGCTCCCTCCGGTTCACTTCCTCAATCCACCTATGTGCTTGAGGAACACCCAACTGTCGTTGTTTTTTTGCCTGACCTTCTGCGTCAGATTTTAACTGCTTCAAAAGTTTCACTAGTGATATTTTATCTAATTTACCGTCAAATTCATACTTGTTGACCCATTTTGCAAAATACCTCACATTGTCTGCTCTTTGCAATTGCATATACCCGTCATCTGTTAGGGGCGGATCTCACAATTTTAGTGCACTCATTTCCCATGTCTTAAAAAGACTGTTACGTAACCCTTCTCTTGTACCACGTGGTATCTTATTTCTCCGTATCCACAGTAGTGTCTAGAATGACTGTTTACTTTGCTTTGTTATTCCCTGATCTATGACTCAAGATACAATACTTCGACTATCTCTCTCCCTGCTATCACAAACCTTAGCAATAGCACAGTGTAACCTGGTCCCTGATCTAAAACAAAGACAAAGAGGGAAATTCTTCTTACCTGAGCCTCCCGCTTTATGACTGTCTTTTTTTCTTGGGGCCCAGTCTTCCGCTTTTCAGCCACAGATCAGAAAGTGGACAGCCTCTTTACACACAACAATTCAGTCGGAGGTCTTTTCACTTTAAGAAGAACCATTTTGTTTTGGCAGCTTCTCCTGCGCAGATTTATTATCACCCATGCACTCTGACCTGCAGCTTACCAAGGAATTCGCTTTCAGAAGGACCAAAATGTTAAATAAATTGTTAAATCAGACTGTAAAATCATTAGGTTTTTCAAAATGACAGACAGTAATACAGGATGCTCAAGTATCAAACAAATATGCATTCTACTAATGTACATTAGGAGGCAAAAAACCATACATAAACATGTACAGAGTTTTGACTAACTTTATTCAGGAAATACCCTTCATTTTATACTATTTACAATCAGCTTTTGCCCACCTCACTGACGTGGTCAGTGACAGGGTCTTTACATCACTACAATTCATAAGAAAATGCTGAGGTAATGCTTTTCAAAAAGTTTTTCCCATGAGAATATTGCAGCCTTGCAAGGCACCTGGTCAGTCACAATGTCCTTCCGAGGATGTAACTAATTCAAGGCTCTTAGATTAGTTCAAATACAATGGATGAATGTCTTCTTAATACATTTCTTTGTCTCTCTGTCCACCAGCTGGACATTATCTCTGATAGTGCGCACAAGGCCATTCTCCTCGGTGGAAGCAGGAAAAGATACACATACAGACAGATTCATTACTTTCCAACTTTGCAAATAATATTCACTGAAAGACATGAGCCAGCCAAGCCATCTACTGTCAGGGTCAATGTTTTAATCACACTACAGCTAAGCTTCAAGCAATAATATGCAAGTTCATTTCTACTGACATTCTAGTAAAATAGAATTAAATGCATTACATATTATACTGTTTTCAACCTTTGCACTTCATATATGTTTGAGTATATGCCTAAGCACACATTTTCCTAACAGTTTATATATGTCTGAATACATATTTTTCCTAACAGCTTATATATGTCTGAGTACATATTTTTCTAGCAGTTTATATATGTCTGAATACATATTTTTCTGACAATATCCCATCAGCATCTTCTTACTGAACTTTTTTCCTTGGCCTCACCCAGCTGACACTCAAATGGTTCCATAGCTGGCTGACTGACAGGCACTGAGCAGTTAAATATAAATAAAATCTTCCTTCCTTCCAATCAGCCATGGTAAACAAACTACCTGCTGCCACCCACCTCACTGGCATAGTGCAATCTCCTGGCAACTCGACCCTTATATGTGCAGCCCTGTTCTACCAACACTTTGGGACATTACCCACAATTCTTTCCCTGCTATTGAAAGTTGGCTAAAAGATACAAATCCACGTTTAAATCCTTATAAAAACAAAACTTTTGCTCCTCACTCTAAACAATATCAAAATGAAAGATAATCTTGCAAAATACCCTCATCCAACAACACAACAATTGAAACTGTAACCCAAATAAAACTTCTGGGTATTCTAATTAAGAATAACCTCTAATTTGATCAACAACACATTACAAGCCATTAAGAAACATATCAGAAACTTAGCTTCCTTAATAGAAACAAACACCTGACAGGTGATGCAAGACAAACAGTAGCATCTACCTGCCCTCTTCTATATTCATCATCTGTTCTTACTAACCTAAATACTACACGTACAGCTAAACTCTCCACCTGTTACAGCAACATTGCCAGCCTTATGTACAGATCACTGCAGAGCCCTGAAGCAACTAAACTGGCTTGAGCTGCCTAATTATTTAACCTACTTACAACTTATTAGGAACATAGGAACGTACTAGCAAGTGAACATGGGACCATAAGATGCCTACATATACTCACCTTTAAGCAGACAAATGTAAAAGTTCTTGTTAGCCTTGTCAAGCACTTAATAGTGCTTGCCTTCCAAATCCAGCAGGCCCTTAGATGATAGCCCTGGTGTAAATTTGTACCTACCCATCCAGGCATCAAGACTAGCCTTAAAGGCAGCTAAAGTAGTACTTTGTTTGACCTGCAGTGGTCGCTTATTCCATAGGCTGTATTACATTGAGTTGGGAAGCTGTCTCACCACTGCCTTGTTTATTTGTAGGTGTGGATTTAGCTCTTTAGTGTGGGTGTTTGTAAAGCCACATAGGAGGCCAAATAGGACTGGGTCTTTCATGGCTCAAAAAGCAAGACACAACAACCTGAAGGTTACTTAGTATAAGTAGAGTTATGCCAATCTATTGGGGTAGTTGTAGGATTTAAGACCGTTAATTTCCTTAGCTAGAAATCTTTGGAGCCTTTTGAGTTGACTGATATATTTGGATTTGTACATACCAAATGAGGCATTGTATTCAGTGATGGGTCTGATAAGGGAAGAGTACAGTGGCAGAGTGACGTCTTTGATTTTGAAGATACTCCCTTAGACATTAACTGGGCCCGGTAGAAAGATTTCTTGACTGTGGTGGAAATATGATGAGTGAATGACAGAACATTATCCACATAAGTACCCAGGTCTCTTATGACTGTATCCGTTTGAAGAGGAGTATCATTTAAAACATGAGGTGGGAACAACCTTTCTGCCAAACGGTACTGTGTTGCACGGTTTTCATTTAGTTTGAAAACATTTTTGATACACTGTGTATGTGCATATCCTATCCTTTGCTGAAGCTGATTTGTATCAGCGGATGAGCAGATAGTGTGTATTTGCAGTCATCAGCAAACTTGATCAGCCACACTTATGGGCCATTAATGAAGACGTCTGCAAAATAAATGCAGAACAAGAGAGGGCCCAGCAATGATTCTTGTGGCACCCCCGCTAGTTACAAATTTAAATTCAAAAAGGAAACCAGCAATGTTCACAATTTGGGACCTGTAGGATAGCTAATTTGCAATGCATCAGACAATGCTGGCTTTGCCTTAAGCTTGTCTAATTTTTCAATAATATCAGCATATGGTATGGTGTCAAAAGCCTTGGCCAGGTCAAGATAAGCAGTGTTCCCAGAATGACTACTGTCCACAGCTCCAGTTACCTTTTCTAAGAGGCTTACTAGGTCCAGGAGACAGGGCCTGTCCATCACAAAACTAAACAGATTGGGATCTAGATTAGTTAAGTTGTCTATGTCTATATAAATGAGTTTTGCTATGATATGTTCCACAGCTTTGTATATAAAATTGGTGAAGCTGATGGGCCTATAACTACCTTGGTCTGTAGAGAGGCCACCTTTGTGTAGGAGAGTCAAGCTGACTGTTTTCCAGGCATCAGGGACAAACCCTGTAGGCAGGCTGAGGTTGAACAGTTTCAGTAGAAGGTCCAATAGCCCATACTTGGCACACATGAAAATGCAACCTGGTATGTTATCCGGTCCCACAAAAGTATTAGTTTTAGCCTTTGACATGGATTCTAAGATTTGTTTGAAGGTTATCACAAGGGAAACTAAATCCTCAGGGACAGTAGAGACAGCAATGTGGGTAGGAGAGGTAACATTAGCAGAAAACGTTTCTGCTAATATATTAGTGGTATCCTTGAGATTAGAATGGGTATATCATTATGGATGCACTCAATGCATTGTTGGACATTATTCCTTAATATTCTGACATAAATGACAAAGGTTTTATAGTTTCCTTTGGAATCTGTAGCAACATTCAGTTCATACTCTCCTTTACATTTTGTAATAGTACTTTTAAGTACCTAGTAGGGGTGTTTTAGTGTAGTCTTGAGGTAGGGAAATGGGGATTTCGTGGAAGTTGTTTTTTATTTTCCTTCTTTTGTAACACATTGGGCCAGATTCAGGAAGGCTTACACGGAGTTTAAGAGTAGTGTAAGCCTCCGTGCAAGCCTCCCGATTCAGGTACAGCCCAAACCTCCGTGTAAGAGACAGCTAACACGTCTCTTACACGGACTGGGCGTGGAAATGCTCAATACCTCATTTGCAGCTCCAAGATATGCAAATGAGGTATCTGAGCGATCCACGAAGCAGAAACCAGTCCGAGTAACGGACGTGTTAGCTGCAGAAATGTACTCAGCTGACAATTTATTTTATTTTATTTATTTTACATTTGTTGACCGGGCTAGTCCAACTGGATACATGTCCATTTTCAGTGGAGGCCCGGGGAGAAAAGCTCCAAGATCATGGTTAGATAAACAAATACAATGATGAAGTTAAAACAAGTAAATACAAGTTAATACAAATACAATGATGAAGTTAAAACAAGTAAATACAAGTAAATACACTGACGCTTAAAGGCCAAATAAAGCAAGCAAGAGTTATATATATGATTTAAAGAGGTACAGATTTGAACAGCCAGACAAACAGGGCTAAATAGTGGACTCTTGGGTTTTGGGTTAGGTGGAGGCTGAGAGAAGCCTAGGTCAGGCAGGGACGATAGCTCTTAGTCTGGATTGGAGCAAGGGCATAACCATTGAGATTTCAGGTGTGCTCTGAGATGTATTTTAAATTGGTACTGAGAGGACATAAGTCTTAGGTTGTTTGGAAGGGCATTCCAGGATTTGCCAATGGAATTGGCATATAGTGCTTCACCACTGGAGTTGTTAGATTTAATGGTCAGTACTTGTAGACTTTTGGAAGACCTGAGGGACTTAAGGTTGGAGTACCGGGTGAGTATTTTGTTCAGTGAGGGGTTTTGTCTGGATGGTTGATAATTTTAAAAGCCTCAGTTAGCTGGTTGAGTTTGAGAATATTAGGCAGTTCTAGCCATTCTAGAGACCTTAGATTTAGGCAGTGATGGGTGCGATAGGGCATTCCAGTTATGAATCTGGCTATGTGATTGTAGGTAGTAGAAAGTTTATTAAGCTCTCTTATTGAGGAAGGAGAAAATCGGGAGGCATAAAGGAGTGTGGAGGAGGTGGGTTCGGCAATAGTTAGTTTGGTGTGTGGAGTTAAGAAGGTCTTTATTCTATACATTGACCCAAGTTTTTTGTTGACCGATTTAATGGTTAGATTTACATGCATATCAAATTTAAGATTATGGTCTATGGTCACCCCTAGTAGTTTGGTGTGGGATACAGCGTAGATAATGGTGCCATTATTGGAGGACACATGGAAGGTTGGGTTATTGGTGTTGGGGGGTTCTATAGCTTGAGCAGTAGCTGGAGTGGGGAAAAATAGAAGTAATTTGGTTTTGGTTGGGTTGAGTAAGAGTTTAAGTTCCGAGAACCATTTTTCGACTGTGGAAAAGCAGTTTTGGGTAGTGGCTTGGAGTTTGGCGAGAGATACGTCAGAGCAGATCAGGGTGGAGTCATCTGCATATTGAATGCATGTGGCCTTGGGAATAATAGAGTGTAGACCATTTATGAAAATGGAAAAAAGAAGGGGACCGAGAATAGATCCTTGGGGGACACCAATATTGGTGGGGAGTAGGTCTGATAGGCTGTTTTGCCACTGAACCGCCTGTTTTCTGCAAGAGAGGTAGGCATTAAACCAACTTATGGTTGGTTTGCTAAGATGAAAGGTTTCCAGTGACTGGAGCAGTAGTTGGTGGTTGACCATATCGAAGGCTTTCGATAGGTCTAGAAAGAGCACAGAGGATATTAATTTGTTATTGCGGTTGTGGTTGACTGAGTCAACAAAGGAGAGGAGAGCAGTGGTTGTGCTGTGATGGGGGCGAAAGCCATGTTGGGTGTTCGATAGGAGGTTATTTTGTGTGAGGTGGGTAATGAGTTGTTTGTGGACACAGCGTTCCATAATTTTGGCTAGGGGAGACAATATGGCTATGGGTCTATAGTTAGAAGTGTCAATGGAGGACCCTCCTTTATGGAGGGGGATGATATAAGAGATTTTCCAAATAGAGGGAATAGAAGCTTCAGAAATGGTCTGGTTGATCAAGATTGAGACAGGGTAGGCTATGGCGTCAGATGCTATTTGTAAGTATTTGGCTGGGAGCAAATCTGCCGCTAGGGTGGTTGGTTTAAGTTTTTTCAAAAGGGTACGAATGTAGGAGGTGGAGATGGGTTGTAGGTTGAAGGCAGTTTGGGTTGTATCTATGGTTGGGGTTGCCACCGAGGGAGATGTGGCAAGCTTACTGGCAAGGGACTGGATGGTCTCAGTAAAAAAAGAATTAAAGGAGTTGGCTATTTCTGTTGGATCTTTATCCATGAGTTTTTCAGGGGTGGGGGTAGTAGATTTACCTGGATGTAGGAGGTGGTTGAAACCAGCCCAGAATTTTTTAGGATTATACTGATGTTTGTCTTGGAGGTGACAGAAATATTGTTTTTTATCAGACTTAACTGCTGCTTTGGTTGAATTTCTAAGCTGGAGGAACTTGATGCGATCTAGGGGTTTTGTGGTTCTCCATTTGTTCCAGGCCTGGTCTCTGATTCTAATTTTAGATTTAGTATCTTGTGTTAGCCAAGGTGCTATCGTTCCTTAGTTCTAGTAAGTCGTTTAGGAGCATGAGAATCGTATCTTGAGGAAAGTGTCATTAAAGTACGATACACTTTCATCTAAAGGTAGGGTTTTAGGATGTGCCAGTTACAAGCCTTGAGATCAGCTAGAAATTGGTCAGGGACAAAATTCTTGCTGTTCCTTACTAATCTAGTTATGGGGGGATTCGTAGTTGGACATTTGTGTTTTATAATAAAGGTAGCAAGGTGGTCACTAAGGTCGTTGGGAAGGGTCCCTGTGGTATAGTTGTTAGGATTCCTATTAGTAAGAATCCAGTCAATAATGCTCTCCTTTTGTTGGGCATGTCCAATTCTAGTGGGAGAAAGAATATTTTGGGAGAAACCATGTAAGTTAATGGGGAGAGGATTTGATTGAGCAGAGTAGAGAGACCAGTCAATATTAACATCTCCTAATATTATAGTTTCTTGGGGATAGTTATTAGCGAGCCAACTAAGGGTTTGTTCAAGGTTTTCAACATTTTTGCCTGGTGGTAGGTAGGTTACTATGAGATTAATACTTTTTTGTCTGTTTAGGGATAGCTTCAGGGCAATCAGTTCCAGATTAGGAACTTTTGGGGGTTGGAGTAAATTCATTGTGATGCTCAAGGAGTTCTTGAACATGACAGCTATTCCGCCGCCCTTTCTAGTTGTTCGATCAGCCCTGAGGATGTTATACCCAGGTGGGATAATTTCCTCATCCTTAGTGCTTGGTTTGAGCCAAGTTTCTGATAAACACATAATGTCAGGGGAGTGGGTTTCGAGCATGGCATGTAAGCTATGGACTTTATTGTTGATGCTTCTTATATTGAGATGAAGCATAAAGAGGGAGTCCGCTGGGCTTATGGCTGCATGGAGGAGGTTAGGGCCTAGGTCACTATTAGGGCCTGGGTTAGGGTGGATATCGCCATCTTTTGTGATGGATTTTTTCAAATATTCTAGTATTTTTTGTAGTCTAGTTAGTAGTTTAAGATGGTCCCTTGTTGAGGATACTTTTGGGTAACGAAGAGTAAGGTGAGTACTTTTAGGGATCAGGTGAGTAGCAGGGTAGAGAGAGGGAGGGATGAGAGTAGTGGGATTATGGGAATACAGGGAGGTCTGACCCTTGGGAAGGTAGACTCCTGTTAGGGCTTGGGTTTCATAGGTTGTTAAGAGATACGGTAAAATAAGGAGTAAAAGTACAAGGGGAAGGGTGGTAAATGAGTTTCTATCCATGGTGATGGGTGAGGTATCTGCGTGGATAGAGCTAGGGGAGGTACCTTGGTCCGTAGAAAGCTGGAGGTAATAGTAGGGTGTGTTAATTGGAGAGTTAGGTAGGTGGGCGGAGTACCCTTAATGGTAGGGATAGGCAGAGAAATGGAGGGGGGAGGAGTGGACAGTTGTGATTGGGTAGTGGTAAGGGGGATGGGCTTGATGACCAAATAAATGTAGAGGTAGTGGGGGCGGTGGGAATAGGGGCAGGAGGGGAGCGGAGCAAGCCCGAGCGAGGGCAAGAGCGGCGGGACTACACCACAAAGATTTCCTGGGGACTACACCACAAAGATTTCCTGGGTCTTAAAGGTAACCAGGTTTAATGGCAGCTTCCTTAGTTTTATTTAGAAGGAACCTGTATTCGTTAGGAGTTATTCTGCCTGGTTCCAGTAGTAGAATGCTAGGTATTTAAACAAAACAGTAGGAAAAGGGTAGTTATTTACCCTGAGTCACTTGTTGGAGTAGAGGTTTTTAGGTATTGAGTCACTTGTTGGAGTAGTGGTATTTAGGTATTTAGAGTTGTATGTGCATTCGCACTGGTGGGGTCCTGTGGGGTCCTGTGCCACGAGGTATGCGTCTGGCTTTGGGGCTACCTAAGGTGGAGATAATAGAAAGAGATAGCGTTTTTAGTGTTAAGTAGTTTAGTGCAGTAATAGACAGTTAAACAGTGCAGTCAGTTGGTAAAGCATAAAAGATCAATTCAACAGGAATTAGTGATCTTAAGCACTATGTTACAGCTGGTAGGACTATGCAGTGATTTTAATTCCCTTAGCGACTTAAAAGTACGCCACAAAGCACGCTATTAATCAGGTAGAGCAGTATACTGCGAGGTAAACCCACATGCTAAACAGTAATTGCAATTATGACAAAGTGTACCATTTAATTCCCTTAGCGACACTAAAAGTACGCCACAGGGTACGCTATTAATCAGGAAGAGCATATACTGCGAGATAAACCCATACGCTAAGCAGAAATTACATCAATAACAAAATGTACACTTTTAATTAACTTAGCGACGCTGAGTACATTTCTGCAAAATTAAAAACGGAGCTATGTCAGCTCCAAATAAAGGGTGCATATGTTTCATTAAGCATGCCAATGGCCAAATATGTGGCCATTGGCATGAAAAGTGTTAAAAAATAAGTTATATAACTTTTTTTTTTCACGGGATTTCTGTTTAACTGTAGCGCACACCAGCTAAACGGGTGCGCTACCTAAAACTAAAAACCGAAGCTTATAAGCCCACAATTGTGGGATTTATGTAGTACAGTGAATGTCAATGGAGAGACTTGCAGACCAAAAACAATATGGCCTCCGTGTAGTGGTTGTCAAGGGGAAGTCTGTAAGACATGTAACTAGTCATTACTAGGCAATCCTATGTAAATGAGGGTTACAATACTGAATCACACTGCCACATAGGTAATGAGCACTTTCTGAGTAGTGTAAGACTTAGAGAAGGGGGAGGAACAGAGTAAGAGGTAGATGACATCACGGGGGGGGGAAGGATAGAAAGAAATGTACCAGACTGGAGGGCAATGTAAGGTAACAGATGACAGACAGTCATCAGGGAGGGAGGTGTGTCTCAACAGAACACTAGGAAAGTCAAGAAATTGAGGGTATACGCTATCCCTACACTCAAACTTTCTTGATATACGTGCATCGCGTAATGTGCGCGTAAGGCAGGTTTAACATGTGGGAGCGTGTTGCAAACTGTTTACAACGGTTTGCTGGTGTGCACGTGTTGACGGCGGCAGTGTCATGCGTTTTAACATAAATCACACCGTAAAGATGTGTGCGTGTAACACCGTGTAGGGATGTGCTGCGGTGTTTAAGTAACTGTGAGCGTGTTTAAGCTGGTGTGCACATTGCTCCCCCTCAGGAAACAGAGAGGAAACAGGAAACAACTAAAATACATGGAAACTGACAGAAGCTACTACTAGCCGATTTACAGCATTTATAGCATTTACTGTCTGTTTTTTTTCCTTATCTCTGTAATAAAACAAATAAATCTCTTGTTTTCCCACTTTACTGAACTAGAGTAGTCCAGTTTCAGAGTTGCTGATCCCTGGGCTTTGTTTTTAGTTCCTGTTACTGATCCATTGCCTTATTAGGAAGGAGGGAAGTTTCTTTGCTTACCAGTGGGAGTGGGAAGCACTGAGCCGCCTTTTTGTCCGATTTGGTGAAGTTTCAGCCAGAAACTAGTAGTCCATTGGTCGTTTTGGGCCAATTCCTAGCTCCCTTCAGCCCCCTGCTATAAAACACGCTAAACTGTACTGCTGATCTAACCAGCATATCCTATAACTGAAAAGTTCATCTCTACTTGATTCCCAAGTAGACTATTCTCTATCTGTAAAGCCTAGCACTTACTCCTACAGTACTTGCACCTTGATAAAGCACTCTTATTATAGATAGTACCCCACCAGCCCAAAACCCACTTCCCCGGAGTCCTTTGAAAGTTCTTTATCTACTACTTCTAGTATGTCGAGGGATCAGTTGCTAGTGTCCTCTCCAGCTCAACTGGTGAACCTGGGAATATTGAGGCAATGTTACAATTGCCTCATGTACACAGACAATCCTCTCCTTCTCCCACAAAACACAAATACATGCGAGAGATGCAACTATATGGCCAAACTGGAGGCTGAGCTCTCTCAACATAGGACTGGCAAGACCAGACAGGAGGAGAAGGCAACCACACACAATACATACCCAGTCACACATGGTACCATCACAACTTCAAATCATACACATACTCACACAAAGACATACTCGGAGGCTCTGGTCAAAAATTTACCAAAACAGCAGAGGCCACCAAAGCAGACACCCAAACAAATACCACCTCATGACCCAACACATGCAACACATAGACCACACAGTCAGAGTGTCAAACAGTCACAGCCCTTAAGGCCAAACAAAATGCCAGACACACTTGTCATTGGTGATTCCATAGTCAGACACACTGACGTCCTGCTCACCAGACTGAGTAAGGAGAAGGTCACAGTAAGCTGCCTGTCGGGCGCTAGAATCCGCCACATAACGCAAGCACTCAGGTCTCTCAACAGCAGGTACAAGTACGACTCAGTCATTGTCCACGCTGGTGTCAACGACCTGAGACGTACCTCCTTGGACTACATGAAAAGGGACGTCGAGGAGCTCTCTGATTATGTAGCCCAGGCAGGTATGACCCTGACCTTGAGCAGTATCCTACCTTCACCTAGAATGATGCCACAATACAGTGATAAGATGATCAGCTTTAATAATTGGCTTAAATTCTGGTGTCATTCAAAGGGATTCCAATGTCTGTCTGCCTGGGATGACATGCTGCTCACGCCACGCTGCTTCGCAAGGGCCGGCTTGCACTTGTCACCCCTGGGCTTCGGATATTGGCAAAGGCTCTTGCCACCCCATAGTGCCTTTTTAGGCAAGGCTCAAATTCTAAACCTACCACCCTAGAACACAAAAAGGAAAAAACTAAGGGTAATGCTGCTCAATGCCAGAAGTCTCAATCTCAAGATGCACGCACTCGAGGCCCTTCTCAATATGGAGAACATCGATGTCTGTGCTGTGACAGAAACCTGGTTCAAGGCTCCTGAGAGCACCCCAGCACTAACAGGTTTCACCTCATATCATACGTTCCGGCCCCAAAATCCAGACAACACCAAGAAAGGAGGGGTGTCCATATTCATAAAGGACACCCACACCTCAAGGTTGGTGGCAACGACGATGCATCTGAGACCATCCAGGTGCAATTAACCATAGGCAAGACTGCTCTGCAATTTGTAGCATGTTACAGGCCACCCTCTCAAACTCAGGAACCTCACATGGCCTTCCTGAAAACATTGGAGGATAAATGTATCTCCAAACACCATCATACTAGGTGACTTCAACTACCCTAATATAGACTGGGAACACTACTCAAGCCCGAACACTCTAACCCAAAGATTCCTGGAGTTCATAAACTCAAATGCCATGGAACAACTAGTCACCATCCCCACAAGAGGTGAAAACATACTTGATCTCATCATCACGAACATGGGATCAAAATGTTCAACACCGAAGTATACCCTCACTGGTGAGATCAGATCATAAACTAATCTCGCTGGAGGTCCTCATCCCGCCCCACCTGAAACAAAAGACCACAGTGAAAAACTTCTCAAAAGCCGATTTCACACTTCTAAAAACTAGTGTGGTCTCCTTTAAGGCCCCTGAGCCAGTGGTAAACATTACTCAAACCGCTGAATCACTTACAAATGCCTTCTACCAGCACCTACAGGACTGCATGGATCAGGCAATCCCAAACAAAACTAAGACTCTCTGTACCAAAGGCAAGCGTCCAGTCTGGTGGACCCCAGCCATAAACAAGCTCTACAACAAAAGGAGGAAGCTACTACAAGATAGAGCAAAATCCTTGAAAGGTAAGACACCTTTGATCATTATAAGTAAAAACTAAGAGCTCTCATAAAATCATCCAAGGCAAATTTTGAGAGAAAAATCGCCAAGGACTCTAAAGACAATCATAAGGCCTTCTTTAGCTATGTTAGAAACCTAGGAGGAAACTCCCAGATATGCTCAGAATTAGTTCAAAATGATGTGAAAATTACTGAACCTACACACATTGCTAACATACTGGCTGACAGGTTCAGTGCAAACTTCTCCCCCCTCCCAAAAGGAGAGATATCTATTCCAGAGGATTGTAGCCCCAAACATCTCCAATGCCCAGGTGAGAACTGCCCTCACTAAGGCAAAAACACAGCATCCATGGGACGGATGGTGTCCCCGGCTGTGTGCTTCATGAACTCAACGAGGAATTAAACCCACAGTTAGGACAGCTGTTTAATCTTAGCCTCACCTCAGGATCGTGCCAAGGAGTGGCATGCTGACTGTGGTCCCACTTCATAAGGGCGGTGCCTCCGCAGGCCCTGGAAATTACCACCCCATTAGCTTGACAAGCCTTATCTGCAAAGCCATGGAGAGGATCATAATGGAACTCATAAGTAAAGACGTAGGACACTTGCGGTCTTTGGATCCACCCCACTTTGACTTTGTCAAAGGCAGATCCTGCCTCTTAAACTTGGTTGACTTTTGAGACAGTCACCAAGGCCATTGATGAGGGAAAGGCAGTCCATACAGCCTACCTCGACCTGGCAAAGGCCTCTGACACAATACCCCACTCAGGTATCATCGAAAAACTCATCAGCTTGAATGTAAACCCATACATCACAAGATGGGTTGCAAACTGGCTAGCGACAGAACCCACAGGGTCAGAGTTGCTGTAGCCATGTCAGACTCAAAGCCTGTCACAAGTGGTGTCCCACAGGGCTCAGTCCTGGGTCCACTCTTGTTCGGCATCTACTTTTCTGAAGTACAAGCAAACACAGGAGGGTTATGGCTGACAAAGTTTGCAGATGACTGCAAACTGGGCCATAGTGAAAACACATCTGACACAGATATCCTCCAGAAGGGCCTCACAGAAGCGGATAACTGGTGCCAGAGCCATGGCCTGAAGTTAAACGCCAAAAATGCATAGTCATACCCTTCGGGAAAAACAAGGTTACCCCTAGCTACCATATAGGTGACAATCCACTGAGCACAGAAAAAGTCATCAGGGATCTGGGGACCCAAGTTGACAGTAGTCTTCGTTTGACACTCATGTTGCTAAAGTAGTTAGGAAAACCTTCTATATCGCCCACCTGATCATGAAGGGATTCACATCTAGATCAAGGGAGGTCATCGTCCCCTGTACTCATCACTCATTAGACCTATGATTGAGTACAATGCCCGTTCGAATGTATCTGACCAGACACCTGATGCAGCTTGAAAGGCCCCAAAAGTTCCTCACCAAAAGGATAAAGGGTCTCAAAAATATGTCTTATGCTGCCCGACTGAAAGAACTCCAGCTTTATTCAGTCTCATACCGCTTGCTCAGAGGTGACCTGTGCCTGACATATAAGGCCATGTCAAACCCAGATTTGATGAATATGCTTCACCTCAAAAATCTAGATCCCTCAGAACCACAAGGCGGGAGACTTAAACCTTGACACGGTTATAAATAGAACGTGCTGGAGGACAGATTCATCACCCAGAGACTCCTATGCTGTGGAACAAAATCCCGGTACATGTGAGGCAGAGCACCTGCTGGCCTTGTTCAAGAGGAATCTTGACCAATGGATGGGAGATCGCAGATATACCCCAGGGATTACTTCAGTGTCACTGCTTGACAGAGGCACAGAAAAATGATAGGCATAGTTTTTATTCAAACTAAAGGGGTGGCGAAAGCCACATAACTATGGGCTAGGCTTATAAATGCCCTTGGGCAGATAGCCTAGTATGAACCTATGAACCTATGAACCTAGAGTTAATTGGTGGAAACAATTAGAAGCAGGCAATTACACAGGCAGACTAGAAGCCCAACCCAGCACTTAAAACACAACAAAGAGCAGTGCAGGCTGTTTCTCACAAGAGATACTGCCAGAAACTAAGCTATCAGAATTGAAAACTGAAAAAAGCTGAACTCAGAGCAGAAATGCTAGGGGCTGCCATGGCTATTATAATCAGGCATAGGCGAATTGCTGAGGGTGGTGACAATGCAGACGCTGACAGACAACCCAGAGTGAGGAGAAGGAGAAGAGTATACAGGCCCAGGGTCACCTACCATGGGTTACATGAGCTGGAGATAGTAGAGCACTACAGAGTGGACAGAGACCTTCTGCAGCAGATTGTTGAGCTGTGCAGGCCACATCTCACACACAGAACCAACAGAGGAACCCATCCCAGTAGAAACCAAGGTATGTGTTGGCCTAAGAATACTAGCAACAGGTACCTTCCAGAGACCAACTGGTGATATGATGGGGATATCACAGGCATCAGCCTCCAGAGTACTGCACCAGTTCCTGGATGCCATGTCACCACATGTCAGTGATCATATATATGTCCCTAATGACCGTGAGGTTGTGGCCAGCAATATCGTCTCTTCCAGCAAATAGCGGGATACCCTGAGGTGCTGGGTGCAATAGACTGCACGCACATACGCATCAAAGCACCAGCTGGTGAGCGGGTAGAGCCTACATTAACCGCAAGGGATACCCTCCATTAACTGCCAGGTCGTGTGTGATGCCCAGGGCATAATAATGAATGTGTGTGCTGGCTGCCCTGGGAGCTACCACGATTCCCACATCTGGCATCTGGCGAGCTGTACCAATCATTTGCCAATGGGGACTTCCCACACGGACACCTAGTGGGGATGCAGGTTATGCACTTGAGCCGTGGCTGATGACACCCATCAGAAATGCACACACACCTGAACAGGAACGCCATAATGAGGCACACGCACAAACACGTAATATCATAGAGCATGTGTTTGGGCTGCTCAAGTCACGGTTCCGGTGTCTGGACACGTCTGGTGGAGCTTTGCAGTACACACCAACTACATGTACCCAAATGATCATGATATGTGCTATGCTACATAATATGATCCTGCGGAAACAGCTGCAGCAGGACCAGCACAGGGCTGGGCCAAACATCCCCCCACCATTGCCAAGGCCACCACAGGCAGGGGTGACTCGGTGGAGGGTCAACCTGACCTAGTCCCAGTAGGCAGAAGGAGGCGTGCCCAGTATGCCCTGGCCTTGGCAAAGAGGCAACGATAGCACATACGCTTGGTCAGTAGGAACACTGGGACTGATACCGCTCTGACTCACTCATACAGTAACAGGGATGCCTAACATGACACAACCTGCTTCCAAACGTACAGGAGTGTAGTATGTGTATCCGACAGAGGTGGCCCTGCAGCACCACCTGAGGCATGAATGCCATGTGTTAAGTAATGTAATATCATGTACAATATGCACACCTGAGGACCCCAACTAACATCCATATCCACTCATATGACCCTGCGGAAACAGCTGCACGTCATACAGTGATGTACATGTGCAAAAACATGGAACAAGATACAAAATGAGGGTGACTAGCAATAAATAGCATGGATAACCACACACCCATGTTTGTACCACAACAAGAAGCAACATGGAATAGCCATGGTCAAAAACCAATGGCTAAAACCGACTACTACTATATAGCTTGCTGCAGACCACTGTCCTAATAGCAGGAACTGCCCCAGGCCTATGTCCATAGGTTCATAGGTTCATACTAGGCTATCTGCCCTAGGGCATTAATAAGCCTAGCCCAGAGTTTTGTGGCTTCTGCCACCTGCAAGTTGATGGATAATATGCCCATTATTTTGCTGTGCCTCTGTCAAGCAGTGATACTGAGGTTATCCCTGGGGTATACCTGCAATCTCCCATCCATTGGTCAAGATCTCACTTGAACAAAGCCAGTGAGGTGCTCAGCCTCACATGTACCAGGATGTTGTTCTACAGCATATGGACTCTCTGGGTGATGAATCTGTCCCTCCAGCACATCCTAGTAATATCTGTGTTGAGGTTTAGGTCTCCTGCCCTTGTAGTTCTGATGGATGTAGAGGTCTTGAGGTGAAGCATGTTCATTAATTCTGGGTTGGACATAGCCTTGTATGTCTGGCACAGGTCACCTCTGAGCAGGCGGTGGCGACTGAATACAGCTGGAATTCCTTCAGTCGGGCAGCATAAGAAATATGTTTGAGACCCTTTCACCTCCTGTCGAGGAATTTGTGGGCCCATCCAATCTGAATGGGGCATTGTATGCAATCATTGGTCTGATGAGTGATGAGTACAGGGGAACAATGACCTCCCTTGATCTAGATGTGAATCACTGCATGATGAGGTGGCCAATGTAGAAGGCCTTCCAAACTACCCTGGCAATGTGAGTGTCAAACAAAGGTCACTGTCAACCTGGGTGCCCAGGTCCCTGATAACCTCCATTGTGCTTAGAGGATTGCCACCTAGATGGGAAGTAGTGGTAACCTTGTTCTTCCTGAAGGGTATGGCTATGCATTGTTTAGTGTTTAATGTAAGGCCATGGCTGTGGCACCAGTTATCCGTGTCTATGAGACCCTTCTGAAGGATGTCTGTGTCAGATGGGTTTCCAACTATACTTCCCAGTTTGCAGTCATCTTCAAACTTTGTCAGCCATAATCCTCCTGTGTTTGCTTGTACTTCTGAAAAGTAGATACTGAACAAATGTGGGCCCAGGACTGAGCCCTGTGGGACACCACTTGTGACAGCTCTGGAGTGTGAACTGGCACCAGCAACTTTGACCCTGTGTGTTCCGTCACTTAGCCAGTTTGCAACCCATGCTGTGATGTATGGGTTCACAATTAAGCTGGTGATGTTTTCAATGATACCTGAGTGGGGTATTGTGTTGAAAGCCTTTGCCAGGTCAAGGTAGGCTGTCTGGACTGCCTTGCCCATGTCAATGGCCTGGGTGACTGTTTTGAAAAAGTCAACCAAGTTTAAAAGGCATGATCTGCCCTTGACAAAGCCAAACTGGATTGGATCCAATGTCTGCAAGTCCCCTATGTCTTCATTTAGAATTCCCATTATGATCCTCTCCATAGCTTAGCAGAACAGGCTTGTCAAGCTGATGGGATGGTAGTTTCTGGGGTTGGTGGAGGCACCTCCTTTGTGAAGTGGGTCCACCATTGCTGTATGCCACTCCTTGGGAACATATCCTGAGATGAGGCTAAGATTAAACAGCTGCCCTAACTGCGGGTGTAATTACTCATTGAGTTCATGGAGCACACAACTGGGGACACCATCTGGTCCCATGGATAAAGTGTTTTCTGCCTTGGATTGAGCAGTTCCCACCCCAGCAGTGGAGATGTTTGGGGGGCTACAATCCTCTGGTGTACATACCCCTCCAGTTGGGGGAGGGGGGGAGAAATCTGCACTGAACCTGGCAGCCAGTATGTTGCCAATGTCTGTAGGTGCAGTGATATCAACATAATTCGAACTAAGTCTGAGCATATCTGGGAGTTCCCTCCCAGGTTTCAAACATAGGTAAAAGGCCTCATGATTGTCCCTGGAGTCCTGAGTGGGTTTACTCTCAAAACATGCCTCGGATGATTGTATGGGGGAACCCAGTGTTTTACTCACAATGAGCAGGGGTGTCTTCCCTCCTACGGATTACGGTCTATCTCGTAGTAGCTCCTTCCTTGTGTTGTACAGCTTGTTTATGGCTAGGGTCCACCAGACTGGATGCTTGCCTGTGGTACAAAGAGTCTTTTATTTGGGATTGCCTGATCCATGCAGTCCTGGAGGTGCTGGTAGAAGGCATTTCTAAGTGATACAGTGGCTTGGGTAATGGTGTCCGCTGGCCTGGGGGCCTTGAAAGAGACCACACCAGTCCTCAGAAATGTGAAGTCGGCATTTGAGAAGGTCTTCACTGTTTCTTTTCCCATCTGGGGTGTGGGTGGGATGTGGACTCCCACTGAGAGTAGTCCATGATCTGATCTCACCAATGATGGGTATGTCTGGTGTTGAACAGTGTGACCCCATGTTCGTGATGATGTGTTCTAGTATGTTGCCTCCACTTGAGGGGATTGGGACCAGTTGTCCCATGGCATTTCAGTGTATGAACTCTTGGAACCTTTGTGTTAGAGTGTTGTGGCATGATTAGTGATCCCAGTCTATATGTGGATAGTTGGAATCACCCAGTAGGATGGTGTTTGGAGATACATTTATCCCCTTCAGTGTTTGCAGGATAGCTGTGTGAGGTACCTGAGTTTGAGCGGGTGGCATGTAACATGATACAAACTGCAGAGCAGTCTTGCCTACGGTCACTGGCACCTGGATGGTCTCCGATGCATCGTGTGTTGCCACCAACCATGAGGTGAGGGTGTCCTTGATGAATATGGACACCCACCATCCTTCTTGGTGTTGTCGGGATGCTGGTGCCAGAATGCATGATATGAGGTAACACCCGATAGTGCCGGGTGCTGTCAGAAGCTGTGAACCAGGTTTCAGGCACAGCACAGACATCAATGTGCTACATACTGAGAAGGGCATAGAGTGTGTGCAGCTTGAGGTTGAGACCTTGGGCATTGAGCAGCATTACCCTTAGTGTCTTTCCTTTACTGTGTTCTAGGGTGGTAGGTGTAGAATCTGAATTTTGCATAAAAAAGGCACAATGGGGTGGCAAGAGCATCATCTGAAATCCGGAAGCCCAGGGTGACAGGTGCAAGCCGTCCCTTGCAAATCACCGTGGCCTGTCCAGCATGTCATCCCAGGCAGACAGACATTGGACCCCTTAGAATGACACCATAGTCTAAGCAAAATATTACAGCTGATCATCTTGTCTCTGTTTATGTGGCATCATACTTGGTGAAGGTAGGATACTGCCGAAGGTCAGGGTCATACCTGCCTGGCCTACATAATCAGAGGGATCCTCTATGTCTCTTTCCATGTAGTCCAGGGAGGTACATCTCAGGTCGTTCACACCAGCATGGATTATGACTGGGTCAGACCTGTACTTGCAGTTTAGTGACCTGAGTGCTTGCATTATGTGGTGGATTCCAGTGCCCGATAGGCAGCTTACTGTGACCTCCTCTGTACCTGATCTGGTGAGTGGGACATCAGTGTGTCTGACTATGGAGTCACCTATGACAAGTGTGTCTGGCATTGTGTTTGGCCTTAAGGGCTGTGACTGTTTGGCACACCGACTCTGTGGTCAATGTGTTGCATGTGCTGTGCCCTGTGGAGGCAGTTGTGTGAGTGTCTGCTGTGGTGGCCACTGCCATTCTGGTAGACTTCTGATCAGAGCCTCCGAGAGTGTCTCTGTGTGTCTATGTGTATGATCTTAAGTTGTGACAGTGCCATGTGAGACTGGATTTGTGATGTGTGTGTGGTTAGCTTCACCTTCTCTCTGGTCTTGCTAGTCCTATGTTGAGAGAGCTCAGCCTCCACTTTGGCTATATAGTTGCATCTCTCACATGTATGTGTGTTTTATGGCAGAAGGAGAGGGTTGTCAGTGTACATGAGGCAAGTGTAACAGTGCCTCAATATTCCCAGGTTCACCAGCTGAGCAGGAGAGGACACTAGCAACTGATCCCTAGACATGCTAGAAGGAATAGACAAAACAATGTTGGAATACAGGGAGATATCAAGCCCCCAAGCCACATCATACTGTTTGATTGACAATAGCTACACATACACCGGTGTTTCATAGTGTCATAGTCTACTACTAGGCTATCTGCCCTAGTGCATGTATAAGCCTAGCCATAGTGATGTGGCTATTGCCACCCCTTATAGTGGTAATAAGTGTACAGAATAGATTCTGAATATTGTGCCTCTGACTTAGTAGTGACACATTATGACCCCTTACGTAATTGAATAACATGACTGTGTCTCTGTCTAGTCTGTGCCTCCGTCTCATATGCAGTTGTCCAGATGTCTCCTGAAGAGAGTCAGTGAGGGACTCTGTCAAACATGAACTGGGATACTCTGCTAGAGTGTGAGATGCCTCTGAGTTATGACTCTGTCCCTCCAGCATGTCCTATACATGTATGTGCTGAGGTTCAAATACTCAGCTCTCATGGCTCTGGTGGATTTGGATTGCTTGCAGTGGAGCATGTCCACCAAATCCTGATTGGACATGGTCTTGTATGTCAGGCATAGGTCACCTGTAAGTATGCGGTATGACACTGAACAAAGCTGGACTTCCTCTATTCTGGAAGCATATGACATGTGTTGAAGAACCCTGATCTTCATGGTAGGTACTTTGGGTGCAAAGGTGCAAAAGGCAGGATCTGCCCTGTACAAAGCTGAACTAGGTGGGAACAAGGGTCCGTGGGTCAGTAATGTGTCTGTGTAAGAGCTCCATGACTCCTCCCATATCTTTGCAGACAAGGCTGGTTAAGCTTGTGTGGTGGTAGTTGCCATGGTCTGTGGAGGCATCTCCTTTGTGGAGTGGGACCACTGTTGCCATATGCCAGTGTTCAGGTACATATCCTGTAGCAAGACTAAGGTTAAATAGCAGTTGTATATATGGGTCCAGCCCTTCTGGAGTTCACATAGCATGCAACTGGAGATACCAGCAGGTCCCATGGATGCTGTGTACTTGTCTTTGCTGAGTGTGGCTCTCACATGGACATCCAAGATGACAGTGAGATTACATACAGCAGTGATAACTATCTTGTTTTGGGGGTGAGGGAGGGGATAAATCGCACTGAAGCTGTCCGCCGGAATGTTGCCAATATCTGTCAGGTCACTGGAATATATGTTGTTGTGTACCAACTCTGAGCATATCCGAGGGTTCACAACCAGGTGTCTGACATAACTGAAGAAAGCAGTGTGGTTACCTTCATTGTCTTTGGTGATTTATGTCCCCAAGTTGACCTTGCATGTCTTTATGAGATAATGTAGCTTTCTACTAGTGCTGATCACAGCTGTCTTCCCTTTTGGAGATGTAGCTCTGTCTTGCATTAGTAACCCTCATCTGTCATACAGTTTGTTTATGGCTGGGGTCCACCAGACAGGACACTTTCCCTTTGTGGAGAGGGTCCTGTTTTCAGTTATGATTGTATGGTCCATGCTGTCTGACATCTAGCTAAGGGGAGGTCATTCTGGTTCTGCAGTTATCTTTCATCAGCATTAGAAATGACCACAACAGCCCCTGTGGGTGTACCTCATGCACACACATCCAGCACCTGTAAAGTCCACAACAGTACCTCACCAGGAGTATGACAGAGCTGGAACACATGTAATGTGTAGTCTGATTAAACAGAGTGCAGCTCCACACACTGCCATGCTGTCCACCCAGATGCAAGCTGTGCCTGATGTAGAAAGCCATGTCCAAGCTGGAATCAATGCACATGCTGCACCTTGTACAATCTGAATGGCAGGGAGCTATGCACATGAGGGACCTGAACCCCAGCACTGACATATATAGGACAGGCTGTACTGCATTATCCAAAACACAGAAGCCACCCCACACATGAGTAAACTACCAGTACAGGTTGTCCATAGAGACACTGGTTGAGTCCCTCAACAGGAATCCTAATGAGTGGATGGGAGATGGGAGGTTTACCCTGGGTATCAATGTTATGTCACAGGTAGACAGAGGCACAGTATACTAAACAAGACATATGACATGGCAAACTACTTACAATGTGTTGATGGACAAACACACTCTCCGACTAGCATTAGGTCAAGATACCTCTTGAACACAGCCAGCAAGGTGCTCTGCCTCAAATGGACCAGGATTGTATTCCACAGCATAGGAGTCTCCGGTGATAACTCCATCCCTCCAACATGTCCAACATACATCCCTGCTAAGGTGTAAGTCACCTGCACTAGTGGTTCAGGTGGATCTTCTGAGTCTGAGGTGGAGCATGTCCATTAATCTCTGTTTGGACATGGCCTCGCATGTCAGGCACATGTCACCTCTAAGCAGGCGGTATGTGAGTGAATAGAGTGTGAGTGTCTTCAATCTGGCAGCATATGACAGCTGTTGGGGTTCCTTGATCCTTTAGGTGGGGACAGTCAGGGTGTCTCCAATTGCTGCAGATGTTGGGTGAGATACAGCCAGAATAGGGCATTCGACTCGATCACCGGTCTGATAAGTGAAGAGTACAGGGAACAATGACCCACTAGATCTGGATGTGAATCCCATCCTGATCAGGTGGGCAATGTAGAAGGTCTTCCTAGCCACTTTAGCAATGTGAGTCTCAGAAGAGCGGCGACTGTCAACCTGGGTCCCCAGGTCCATGATAACCTCCTCTGTGCTTAGAGGATTGCCACCTATATGGTAGCTTGGGGTCACCTTGCTTTTCCTGAAGGGTATGTCTACACATGTTGTGCACTTTGACTTCAGGCCATGGCCCTGGCACCAGCTATCAGTTACTGTGAGTCCCTTCTGAAGGATATCTGTGTGTGATGCACTGTCCACTATGGTGCCCAGTGTGCAGTCATCTGCTAACATTGTCATCCAAAGTCCTCCCATGTTGGCCTGTACTTCTGGGAAGTACATGACAAACAATGGGGGCCAAGGACTGAGCCCTGTGTGACACCACCTGTGACCAGCCTGGAGTCTAACATAGTGCCAGCAACTCTAACCCTGTGGGTCCCGTCCTTAAGCCAGTTTGCAACCCATCTTGTGACATATGGGTTTACATTTCAGTTGTTAGGGTTTTCCACAATACCTGAGTGGGGTATTGTGTTGAAAGTGTTTGCAAGGCCAAGGTAGGCTGTATGGACTGCCTTTCCCCAACAATGGCCTAAGTGACCAATTTGAAGATGTCAACCCAGTACAAAAGGCATGATCTGCCCCTGACCAAGCCAAAATGGGATGGGTACAATGTCTGCATGTCCCCTATATCTTTGTTTATGAGCTCAATTATGATCCTCTCCATAGATTTGCAGACTACACTTGTTAAGCTTATGGGGCAGCAATTACCAGGGTCTGTAGAGGCACTGCCTTTGTGCAGATGTGCACAACTGGACCCTAACCAGGCTGTTGTGCACACTATGGAAATGTAAAGCAGTGATAGGACTAAAGCCCAGGATACTGACCACCACAGTGAAAGTACTGAAACACTACACTAGACAGTGCTACAGTGTTAGGTCAGTATGAGCGGATGTTGACAATTGTGTGCAAAGTATCCCATGCAAAACCTGCAGGCACAGTATACTCCCTGTTTTGTTCACACAAAAGCATTTGGACAGTAACTACACAACATGGCACAGAACACACAACCATAAACTGGAGGTATTTGTTGAAGGTCACACTCATCCACAAATGTGATGGGCTGCAGAGTTCAACATATGTAAAGCCCACACTGGGCATGCTCACACACTTAGATAAATGAGACATCTTTCACACAACATGCCATGGGAAGGCTGAACTGAGCATGCTCACACAGTTGGTCCAAATTTTACTCCTAGCAAATGTGAAAACACACCAGAGGATGCTCATCCCCTTTCTAGACACTGATCGTGTAAGCACCCTATCAGTTTATTGGAGAAAAGGATTCTGTTAGTAATCCGAATAGCGTGCCGTGCTAATGCGTCCTTCTGTAGTGTCATAACATAGTTAGGTAGGGGTTTGAATCCAGCAGGTGGCAAGTGTGTGTGAAGGGGGGTAAGTGTGTGTGTGTGTATGAAAGAAACATCCCTTTTGGCAACTGGGAAAACACACCACAGGATGATCATTCCACTTTCTAAACTCTGATGATGTCAGCACCCTATAAGTATATCAGGGAAAGGAAATCCCCAGTAATGCGAATAGCGGCTGTGCTAATCGTCCGTCTCTAGTGTCATAACATAGTTAGGTAGGGGTTTGAATCCAGCAGGTGGCAAGTGTGTGTGAAGGGGGTAAGTGTGTATGAAAGAAACATCCCTTTTGGCAACTGGGAAAACACACCACAGGATGATCATTCCACTTTCTAAACTCTGATGATGTCAGCACCCTATAAGTATATCAGGGGAAAGGAAATCCCCCAGTAATGCGAATAGCGCGCTGTGCTAATCAGTCCGTCTCTAGTGTCATAACATAGCTAGGTAGGGGTTTGAATCCAGCAGGTGGCAAGTGTGTGTGAAGGGGTAAGTGTGTGTGTATGAAAGAAACATCCCTTTTGGCAACTGGGAAAACACACCACAGGATGATCATTCCACTTTCTAAACTCTGATGATGTCAGCACCCTATAAGTATATCAGGGAAAGAAAATCCCCAGTAATGCGAATAGCGCTGTGCTAATCGTCCGTCTCTAGTGTCATAACATAGTTAGGTAGGGGTTTGAATCCAGCAGGTGGCAAGTGTGTGTGAAGGGGGGTAAGTGTGTATGATTGATATATCCCTTTTGGCAACTGGGAAAACACACTACAGGATGCACATACCCTTTCTAAACGATATCACAATTATGTATGGCTTTTGATTACAGACATGCCACGTGTGTTGTGCACACACAGAATGCCCATGTGTGTGGGTTGTCCCTCACAATAATGCATGACATTGATTACACGGTTATGGCAATGCACACATGATGTATGTGTGTGCCAAATACACATATGTACCTGTGACTTTCAATAGTTACCATGTGTGATGCCTGCCACATGTGAATACATGGTATTTGCACAGGGTAACATTATGACCGTGGTCTTCTGTGCAGGTGCTGCATGTGGGATGTGTATATACAGTGTGAGATGTAGATGCTATCAGCCTAGTAGTGAGGGATGCACACCTGGTCTGGGGCATAAAGTCTACATGTTGTTGATGTACAGGAGCTGCATGTTTTCACCTGTTGTGGGAGTGGTAAGACAGTATTCCATAGCAATGCAGTGACTGCATGCTAAGAACCATTCAGCTAGGGTGTTGTAGCTACACTTATTCATTAGCATTCAGTAATTTGTCGGAATCCCTGGTGAGGGTCTGATGCCAACCAAGGTCAGGGGTCTACCAGCCTGTGTCACTTGCTCAGTGATCCCTTCCATGTTCCCTATCATGTATCCCACATCAGCTGTGGTGGCATGGACAATGACTGAGTCATATGTGTCCATGCATCTGACTGACTTGTATGTTGTTGTTACAGTTTGGCCATGTGTTTCCATCTCATACATGTGATGTACATCAATGGGTAGGGGATAGGGTTGACTGTGTACATGTGGCAGCTGTGACATTACTACATGACACACATATTCCACAACTGTACCATAGAGGTGACTGACAACTGACCTTTGCACATGCTACGGAGTATTGAGATTACATTGGTGATTGACAGCACATAGGGCCAATGGTGAAAAGAGACATAGGTCCATAGGTTCGTACAGGGATATCTGCCCAGGGCATGTATCCACCTAGCCAGAATGTGTGTGCCTTTCAACATGCATTGTGAATCTGTCTTGCTATGCCCTTTTCCAAGGTTAGTATACTGTGCCTCTTTCTCACAGTGACACATAAGTGATACCCAGGGTAACCCTACAATGTCACATCCAGTCATTAATATCACTCTTGAAGATAGTCACTGAGTCAGTCTGCCTAACCTCTATTGGGATAATAATCAGGAATGAAGGGAGCCTGTGAGTTGTGAATGTGCCCCTCCAGCATGTCCTATGTATATCACTCCTGAGGTTCAAGTATTTCCAGCGTGTATCCTGGTGGGATCTGGATATTCTGAGATGCAGCATGGCCATTAAGTGAGGGTATGACCTGGCCTTCTATGTCAGGCACAGATTGCCTATGAAGAGGCAGTATGTCACTGAGTAGAGCTGCTGCTACTTTAACCAGTCAGTATGTGGCATCTGTTTGAGCACTTTGATCCCTTGTCGAGGTACATATGTGGTAGCTCCAGTTGCTGCAGGTGTCTGGTAAGGTGCATGCCGACAGGTTCATCATAGTCAATTATGGGCATGATGAGGGATGAGTAAAGGGCACAATGTCCTCCCCTGGCCTACATGTGGATCCCATGATGATGTGGCCCATATAACATGCTTACCTAACCACTTTGTCCATGTTGTTGTCAAATGGTAGAATGCTATCAACCTCGTACCCCAAGGTCCATAATTCCTTGGTCTGCACTTACTGGATTAACACATATGTGGTACGTTGTGGTCACTTAGTGTTTGACAAAGGGATGACTATACTCTTTCTGTCATTCACGTTGAGGCCATGGCTGTGGCACAAGTCGTGTGTTTGCAAGAGTCCCTTTGGAGGATGCGTGTGTTAGCTGGTGAGTTGATTATGGTGTTAGGTCTGCAGTCACCTGCGACTTGCTGAGCCACAGTACTTCCATGTTGGCCTGTACCTATGACAAATATATAATGAACATGACAGCTCCTAGGGCTGTGCCTTGTGGGACACCACTTGTACCAGGTTGGAGGCTGACATGGCTCCAGCAATTCTACCATGTGTGTTCTGCCCTTGAGCCACTGTGCAATACCCATAGTGACATAGGGGTTAATATGTACACTGGTGAGCTTCCTAGAATGCACAAGTGGGGTATTGTATCCAAGGCTTATGCAAGGTCCAGGTAGGCTGTGTGGACCTCCTACCCCTTGACAGTGGCCTTGGTGACTGTTTCAAAGAAATCAAACAGGTTTGATAGGCAGGATTTGCCATTGACAAAGCCAAACTGTGTATGGTGACATGTCTGTAGGTCCACAATATCTAGATATGTGAGGTTCATGATGATCCTTGCCATAGCTTTGCAGACAAAGCTAGTCAGACATATGGGCGAGTAGTGTCCAGGATCCGTGACGACACCACCTGAATGTTGAGGGACCACTGTTGCTGTATGCCACTCTCTGGCCACATATCGTGTATTAAGGCTGGGATTGAACAGTGGTGTTATGTCTGGGTGTAGCTCTTCTTGTGGTTCATGTAGGACACAGCCTGGGACACTGTCTGGTCCCATTGATGCAGTGTTTATTGCTTTGGGAAGGGCATCTCTTACCTGAGCATCTGTGATGTCAGGGGGGAAAGCACTGTGCTGCGAGACATATTTGCCCTTTTGGTGTGGTGGGGAGAGAAGGCAGCATTGAACCTGTCCACTAGGATGATGGCAATGTCTGTGTGTTTTATATTTTGTGTGACATATTGGATTACCTCTGAGCATATCTGGGTAGTACCACCCAGGTTACTAACATAACTACAGGCAGCCTTGTGATTATCCTCAGTGGCTTGTGGAATCCTCTCTCAAAGATGGCCTTAGACAATCATATGGGTGCCTGTAGTTGTCTTCCAATACTCATCAGTGGTGCCTTCACATTTTGGGAGGTTGTTGTATCATGTAGTGGCGTCATCCTTCTATTGTATAGTGTGTTTATGGCTGGTGTCCGGCCCAGGACATCTGCCTTTGGAGAATTGGGTCATGCTTTCATATGTGGCTTCATGATCCATGCATTCCTGAATGTGTCCACAGAATGCCTCTATACAGGTATCTGCAGTCTGGTCCATATTTTCAACAGGCCTTGGGCCTTTGAAGGTTTCCACATCATTTATGAGGGGTGTGCACTTGCTTGACATGAGCTGTTGACAGGCGTGCCGCCCTCCAGACAGAGCAAGGTGAGGGTCACAGTCAGCTACCTGTTGGGTGATAGAATGTGCCACATAACACAGGCACACAGGTCACTCCACAGCAAGTACAGCTATGAGGCAGACATTGTCCATGCTGGTGCAAACAACCTGAGACGCGTACCTCCCTGGACCACATGGAAAGAGACACAGAGGAGCTCTTACAGCACCCTCTCAAACTCAGGACTCCCACACAGCCTTCATGCTGACACAGGAGAGTTTAGATTACTCTGCAAACACCATCATACTGGGTGATGCCAGCTACCCAAACATAGACTGTGAACATTACACAAGCCACAATACCCAAGCTCTAAGGTTCCCATTGATCAGACATTCTTTGGCTATGGAACAGGTAACCAACCTTCCCACAAGAGGGGCAGATATACTAGAGCTGATCTTTACAAACATGAGTACAAACTGCTCACCACTGGGAGTATATCCCTCATTGTTGCAATCAAACCATATACTAATCACACTGGAGTTCTGGATCCCCCACATATGCAAACCTCCAACACATCGATGTGTGTGTGTGGGAAATGTCCCTATTAGCAACTGTGACAGTATCGTACAGGATGCAGATCCCCTTTTGAAACACTGATGATGTCAGGACTGTATAACTATATCACCTGTAGTAAAGTCCTCCAGTAATTTGCATAAGCGCTCTGCTAATCGTCTTTCTTCAGTGTCATAACGTAGTTAGGTAGGGGTTTGAATCCTGCAAAGGGAATGTATGTGTGTTAGTATGAGTGTGGTTTATGTGTGTGCACTATGCTGGGAGGGTTAACTGCCTTTTGCCAACTGGGAGAACACACTACAGGGTGCACATCCCTCCTCCTACACACAGATGATGTCAGCACCCTCTAAGTACAGCATTAGTAAAGATTTCTCCAACTACTGCAAATAGCACACTCTGCTAATGTGTCTGTTTCTACTGTCATTGCACAGTTAGGTATGGGTTTGAATCTTGCAAATGGAAAGTATGTGTTTTACTGTTGGTGGGGTTAGTGTGTGTGCACAATGATGGGGTGGGATGTGGCTTTTTGCCACATGGGGCTATGCACTGCAGGGTGGTCATTACCCTTAACAAGCAGTGATGTTGATAGCACCCTATACAAACAAAACTACAAAACAGAAGGTGGTGGTACTGATAACACATGTAAGGTAACACTTCTTCAAGTAATGTCCACAAAGCGGAGTAGGATAATCAAACAATTCTTTTATTCTATACAGACAACATGACAACAGACAACTAACTGCCAGTACTCAGTATAGTGTTACATGCTACTGTAACACGCACATGAACCCGAAAATACCTAGATAGTGTTCTGAAGCCTGAATGTGGCAAGTGTGTGGATGTGGGATGTGTCTGTGTGTGCATTTCCGTATGGGAAACATGTTTGATGTGGCAATCAGGGTACTACAGTACCTGATGCACATTACATCTTTCAACTGATGAGGTTGCCTGCACCCTGTGAGTACAGGTAGAGAAGGGGATGCCAGTAGTAAACAACATAGTGCACTTCTGAAATGTGTACCTGTCATGTATCAACAGCTACTCATGTAGGGTGATAAATAATGGGAATGACAGGTGCGCGTGTGCATGTGTGTGGGTAGCAGGGTGTGTATAAATGCATGTGTGACAGAACAGATACATGTAGCTGAATCTACATAACAGCACAAGATGCGCATTGCCATAGTCAATGTTAGCATGTGATGGTGTGCAGCTGGTACACTTTGTTAAGTAGTATGGGTGCAGATAACAATTGAGGACATTCATACAGTTACTGCAGCAGGACTGCTGGGATATACACACAATTATACTGCAACAGTCAACAGTTACCAACATGTTACTACTTATACACATCTATGTAGTCACCCTGTGCATCAGCAACGTGTTTACCTTTACCTGCACCGATGTTGTAGTATGCAGGAGGTGGCACAGTGTCATCATATGCACAGGGTGTGGGTTAGGTATGCCCAAGCCGGCCACTGGTAACACCAATTGACATGTGTGTGTATGTGTGTTTGTGAGGGGCAGCAGTACAGGGTGGACCGTTGTTGGTGCAGTGTGTGTGTGTATGTGTTTGCCCTAGGTGTTAGGTTTCTGCATGTGTGTAAGCACGCACACAGTCCCACATAATGGCTGCCATGTACAGGGTTTTGTGGACAGCCACAGACTGCACCTGTCAGGTCATCCAGATCAGTGTCTGTGGGCACGGACACGGTACCTGTGCCTGGCAGGGGTGCTACGGGCGTATCGGTACTAACCCAGACTGGGTACTGTCATCGGAAGCAGGGGTGTGTTGACTGGACACAGTTCCCTGTTGGGACTGTCCAGAGCCACGTGCACGTGGTCTCCTGGGGCGTCTGGATGACAGCACAGACCCAGCATTGCTGGGGCTGGTGCTGGCACTTGAGGCAGCGAGTGGGCCTGTTGTCGATCGCGGCCACTGCCAGCTGGTGCTCTTGCTGGCATACGGCCACGTCGGCGTCAAACGCACACCATCGCCCTGGCCCATGGACATCTGGTTGTGGAGCAGCTGTTCTATGCCCCACAGCGTCTGTCAGCGACATCGGTGAAGTTACGGATAGCATTCGCAACATCACGCATGCCGTCTGTCATGGCTGTGCGACATGCTCTCAGCTCCCTCAGACCCTGTCTGGTGTACCTTTCCATACGTGCCTGTGCCTGCATGACAGTTCTAAACATAGTGGAGGTTGACATACCTCCTTGGGCACGTCGGCCAGAGGCAGTGCGACCACGGATGCCCCACGAGAACCCATGGGCGACTGTCTGCGTGGTACCATTGGAGGCCCTGCTCATGGCTGCCTTGTGGGGATGCATGTACCACAGGTACCACATTACCCTGATCTATGCCCACTGCTGACTGTCCATCACCTAGGGACAATGGTGACAAAGGATGTAACGGCAGGATGACTGTGCGCATTGGCGGGGTTGAAAGCTGTGTACTGTCAATTGGCTGACCAATGGCGGACCCAGACACACCTTCCTGCACCATTACAGACATTTCATCATCATCAGTACCTGGGGCACAAGATTCAGGTTCCCTGCTGCAGGTCACCAGAGCAGCACCAGAACCTACGGGAGGAAAACATGGAACACAGATTACAGTCTCAATACATATTTGACAGAGATGCACTTCAATACTAATGCACACATTCAGAAATGGACACATGCACTCATGGACACTAACACACATGCACACTTGGGCACAGGCACACTTGCACACATGCACTCCCTACAGTAAACACACACATCAGTACCGTGTTACACTACTCAATTTACTACCTGTCAATTACAGTTATTGTGAACACAGTCACCAGCATGTCTACTACAGAGTTACACTACTCTTCCTAGTTTTATAAATTGTTTTACAGATAATGTTAAAAGACTCACCAGCATGTATGGCCTGCCTCATTGCTAGATGGGAGGGACCTGGAAGTGTGAAGAGAGTAATGTCAGTGGGCACATGTGTGCCATTCGTTTTGCACATGATACAGTACAGTAGTACACTAGTTCCCTTATACACATCAGCTGCACATCATGTCTGTATATATATCATGATGACAGATACATACCACATGCACACCTTATGCGTGCATGAAGTAACAGCGTACAGAACAGTCATATGTACATACCAGGAGTTAACTCTAATCTCACCCTTACCTCTCTTCAAGCGTCAACTCAAACTGTACTTCCAAAACCACTGGCTTTGTTCTTCTTGGAGTCAGGCTAACGTCCCTCTCCCTACCCTCTCTTCACCTTTAACCCCTCATTGTGCATAGAAACTAGCTTCTACCCTGTTTCTTTCACCTTGATGTCCTTCTATGCTCTGACCTACTTCTCCCATCCCTCCCACCTCCTCTTGACTGTCTTCCTTCTTTTCCTCACTTCCCTTCTTGACTCCTGCCTCTTCCATATCATTGTATCTGTCATACTCCTTCTACTTCTCTACCCTTCTGAGCCCTAACTATTATGTATATGGCTTTTGCCTTATTGCATAACCATTATGCTTTAGGTAGGATTGCTTTGAAACCAACGGTACATTGTGTATGACTCTAAACTGTTTGACTTCCTTACATGTATGTTGATTTAATTAACAGGCTGGTGTACAATTCTATTATGTTGGCTGTCTGTATTAACAACTTGTCTGTCTGCCTTTATTACGTTATGTGTGGAGCTTTTCTCCACAGGCCTCTACTGAAAATGGACTTATATCCAGCTAGACTATCTGGGTCAACAAATGTAAAAGTAATAACAATAAATGAATATGGCATCTTACCTGCAGGGTCGTTGTCTTGCTGCTGTGTGGATCCAACCTCCATCAGGATGCATGATTGTTGCTGTTGTTCTGGGGCTGGATCCACAACACTTAGCAGTAGCCCCTCCTGTCTGGTGAGGGGGGGGGGATGTGTGGCCATCCCCTCCCCACCTGTGGCAACCTGTTGCCTGCGGATATCTGCAGCACGCTGGCGGACATTTCTTATCAAATCACTGCAGTGATGTCTCACCTGCTCATATGTCCTATCATGCATGCCAACATCATTTATCCTGCTAACGAGGTTTTGCCACAGTGCAGACCTCTCCTGCTGATTCTGGGTGGTGCGTGAGAACAGGATGGCATAGTCACGCACCAGGCTCTGGTGAATCACGTCATCCTCTGCAGCAGAGTAGGCAGGGTTCCTTTTTGGTGCCATGTCTATCTGGAAAGGTACACAAACAGGTTATCAGCATAGTATCTCAACAATACATGGTACACATTCTATACAGGGAGTGTTAACTTCTACTTATTACTGCTTGGTTAAAACTTGATTACAGTGTAGCTATCATTCTATGTCATTTGTACTAAGTACTTGGCCTTCAGACCGGTTGTTTTACATTAGGGAGGTTGGTGGCAAGCACTGTGGTGGCAGGACACATATCTTTCATCCATTGAAGTTGGGAACTGCTGATTGTGGGCCCAGTGTACAAGTGTATTACTTCTGGTATGGGCAGTTGGCCTTCAGGCCAGTTATTTAACATTAACGAGGTTTGTGGTCTGCACTCGTGTGTGACAATAGGCTGTACTCTGCCATTCATAGCTGGGGACATCTGGTTTCAGGTTTATAGTGCCTGCATATCTGAGCTGTATCTTACTGACATTGCTACACCTTGTTTGTTGTAGCAAACACTACATCAGGCCTCCTGGATCTACCTTTGTTTATATGCTTGTTATCTGTTAGCTTGTTATTTCACTGGTATGCTACTTCCACATAGTACACATCTTCTCAACACATCTGTGACTCACTACTGATATCTGCATTGCTTACTGTACGTACTTCCATGTTACACATGACAGCAAGTGACTGCTTGTCATTGTTGCATTTACTTAATTGTGACACATTGCACTTAGGTTACCTGGCACTTGCTCACTGACACTTTTATATCAGTCAGCAGTTGTAGGTAATGTCAGTACACCCTCACTCCCCACTGGACCTTGTTTTCAATCATTAATGATTACAGAATTCACAATAGTATTCTAGCATGTCCAGAGGTCAGTTGTCAGTTCCCTCCCAGTCCAGCTGGTGAGTGTGGTACTCCAGAGACAATGTTAGAACAGATGCATGTACACAGACAACCCCCTCCTCCTAACAACAAATTCAAACTCATGTGAGTGATGCAACCATATACCAGACTGGAGGCTAGGCTCTGTCTACTCAATACCGCCATAACCAGTCAGGTGGCAAAGGGGATCACTCACTACACTTCCAGTCTCACGTAGACCTACCACAACAGCGGACCTAACACATGATCACACATGATCATACTTGTAGGCTCAGACCACAGCTCTGCCTATGCAGCAGAGACCTCCTAAGCAGACATCCAGGCAACCACTACCACATAAGCGAACATGTGCAACACATATCACACAAAGCCAATGTGCTGAACACTCACAGCCATTAACAGTTAACAACACACCTCATACACCTGTACTAGGTGCCTCTATCATCAGGCACACTCACATCACGTTCACCAGGCTTAACGAGGTGAGGGTCACGGTGTGCAGCCTGTCAGGCACTATGACCTGCCACATAACACAAACACTCAGGTAACCCCAAGGCAGGTACAGGTATGACTCAGTCAATGTCCATGCTGCTGTGAATGGCCTGACACATTCCTCCCTGGACTACATGACATGAGACATTACAGAGCTCTCTGAGCACGTAGCCGAGAGACAGTTTGACCCTGACCTTGAGTAGCATCCTACCCTCACCTAGAGCGATGCCACAATATCAAGGCACGATGATCCCTTCCAACAATTGACTGACATACTGGTGTCATTCACAGGTGTGCCAATGCCTGCCATCTTGGGGTGGTATGCTTTGCTAGGGACAGCTTGCACCTGTCACCACAGTCCTATTGACATTTGGCGGAGCCTCCTGCTACACCCATAGTGCCTGTATTAGGCAAGGCTCATAAGGCAAACCCACATCCATTTGTATCACAAAGGATGAGGAAGTAAGAGTGATGCTACTCAACACTGGGCGTCTAGACCCAAGGATGCACGCAGTCAAAACCCTACCTAGCATTCTGGACATCGATATCTGTGCAGTAACATGAACCTGTTTCAGGTTTCACAGGAGCACACCAGTACTACCACGTTATAGCTGTTACCATTCTTGTCGGCCCCAACACTTGCACAAGGGCGGGAGTATCAGTATTCAATGCAGATTCCCACGCCTCCACATTGGTGGCACGGTACAACATAGGTGTTAAGCCATTGAGTACAGAAGGCGTAGTTGGGGACCTGGGGAAGAGACATGGTAGCGGTCTGTCATTTGTCTACCACATGGCCAGCGTGGATTGACAGACATGTTATATAGCCCAGCTAATCATGAGGGATTCACATGTATGGCAGGGGAGGTCATTGTGCCTCTTTACTCATCCATCATCAGGCCTATAATTGCGTACAATGCACCTTTTGGGATGTACCTAACCAGACACCTACAGCAACTGGTACAGGACAACAGTACATCATCAAGGGGATGCAATGGCTCACACAGATGTCATATGCTGCCCAGGTAAAGTGAATCCAGCTGGACTCAGTGGCATACTGCCTGTTCAGAGGCAATCTGTGCGTGCCATATACAGCCATGTCCTACCTAGCAGTAATGAGCGTGCTGCACCTCAGGCAATCAGAGTCCCATACAGCCACATGCTCATGAGAGCTGGACCTCAGCACTGACATACATGGACATGCTGGAGGGCATATTCCTAACCGAGAGGCTCCCTTCACTCTGTAATGAGCTCACACTACTGGTTAGGCAGAGTCCCTCATTGACTCTCTTCCATAGGAATCTGGATGAGTGGATGGAGATCATAGTTGTACCCCAGGTATCACTTCTATGTCACTGTTAGACAGAGGCACAGTATACTAACGTCGGACAAGGGCATAGCAGCATAACTTGTAATTGGGTGGCAAAAGACAAACACATTCTACTAGGCTTACCAATGCCCTAGGGCAAATAGCCTAGTATGAACCTATGAACTGTTCATTCTCAACTGTTCGAGCTCATTACAGAGTGAAGGGAGCCTCTCGGTTAGGAATATGCCCCTCCAGCATGTCCATGTATGTTCTATTCAGTAAACACGCTTGCTCAGAGGTGACCTTTGCCTAACATACAAGGCCATGTCAAACCCAGATTTGATGAATATGCTTCACCTCAAAAATCTAGATCCATCAGAGCCACAAGGCGGAGACTTAAACCTCGACACGGCTATTAATAGGTCGTGCTGGAGGGATAGATTCATCACCCAAAGACTCCCTATGCTGTGGAACAAAATCCCGGTATATGTGAGGCAGAGCACCTCGCTGGCCTTGTTCAAGAGAAATCTTGACCAATGGATGGGAGATCGCAGATATACCCCAGGGATTACCTCAGTGTCACTGCTCGACAGAGGCACAGCAAAATAATGGGTATAGTTCACCATACTAAAGGGGTGGCGTAAGCCACAAAACGATGGGCTAAGCTTGTAAATGCCCTCGGGCAGATAGCCTAGTATGAACCTATGAACCTATGAACATGTGTGTACTGCTATAGTACTTCTGCCATATGTTGCATGTGTGTGTGTTGTGGGGGATGCACAGGTAATGGCCAGATACTTCTGCACAGGTGACACGTCTGACACATTCTGGGTGTTCATCCATACATACTGGATGTGTGCTGCCATCCAACCCTGTGATGTGGACACACATTACTCAGCCTGGATATACATATCCGAACAACACCACAAGCACAGTACACTACCTTGCTATGTATGCATGTAATTACACAGTTATTCAGTAGTTATGACAGTGATGCTATCCATGCAGCCCACTGGGCCAGTGGAAGCCACAACACACACCGCCAGCACCTTTGCATATGCTTACCACAGACATCCCACATACTGCATGTACTGTGCACACAGATATCTAACCCAGAACAACTGCACACCACTTATTAATCCTGTCCAGTGGACTACAGATACAGGCATATTGTATAACAATAGTAGGAGGCTACTGCAGCACAGGGCAGATTCACATGATGGGAAGGCATCTGTTGTCTGCAGTGTTAAGATGCTTCACATTCACCAAATGCACAGATATTGGCAACATTGTTGCAGACAGTTTAGGTGCAGGTAGCCCCCCCCCATTGTCCTACACATGTGTTATTAGTTATCCCAGATGACTGTAACCTCCCTATCCTCTCACATGTCCAGGTGAGAGCCACCCTCATCATTGCAGAACACATATCATCACTGTTACGAAATGGTATCCCTGGATGTGTGCTACATTCACCCCTGGAGGACATAGCACCACATGACAGACTGATATTAATCCCTGGCCATACTACAGGATATGTACCTGAACAGTGCCATACATACACAGTGGTCCCACACCAATGAGGAGGAACCTCTACTGACCCTGGGAACTACTGCATCATATGCACAACTGGCCTTGTGTTCTAAGCTATGGAAGTGTTAGTTATGGCCCACATGTACAACAATATTACATATGTTTATATTTCATGACTATGTACACACAACCTATCTCATGGACATACCTATAGATAGTGAACTATGATACATTTGGAGGTGTCACAGTATACACAGGATTAACCTGCTACTTTGCATTACCTGTGTTTGTGGCAGCTGTTGCTGTGCCAGTGGTGCTGCTTGCTGCTTGCTCCTTGCTGCTTGCTGCTGCTTTTGCTGCTGGCAGTCCTAATATTTGTTTGGTTGTTTTCTCTGTCTCTCTCTCTCTCTCTCTTTCTCCGTAGTGTTTGTGCAATGAATGTATTGCGTGAGTGTAGTGTGGGTACTCAATGCTTTTGTAGGTATCTGCATAGGTCCATGTGATGGCCTCTGCACCAATTGTAAGGCAGCATTTGCTAATTGCATGCAGCTGGGTGTGTACTGATTGCATGTCTCACTGTGATTTCAGGACACTGCTATAAAAGGGTATGTGAGATAGGCGTTGCCCTTTCAGATTGTAGGGCGTGGACCATGCTGGTATGCTGTTGACAGTGTTTTGTGAGTGTGAAGGTTAGTACATCTCCCATGCTTCATGCTGTGTTGTAGATTCAGGTTGCTGCATTTATCTTGCCTGTTCCTGTAGTGAGTGTGTATGCATACTGACACCTACAACTATATGTCATATGTATTGCTATATAAATATATATATATCTGTGTACATATACATACTTTCATATATGTACATTAGCTGACATTATTGGGTACAAGCTAACAATTAGCAGGGCTGTTTCTGTTAACACTACACTAGTATGGGAATCCAGTAATTGGGACTATAAAAGTCTGCATGACATGCTTTGGGTAGTAGACATACTATATTGCCTTTATCTTCAGTCCTACTATTACATGTTCCACTTATTTAGCACTATATTCCTGTATGAGAGTCATGGCTTAGTGGTAGGTCATACAGACTAGTGTTACAATGGTCTTGTGGTAGGGCCTACTAGTATGCTCATATTCTGCTTTTGAGTTGAGTATAGGGCCTATCAATCAAAGTGCTGGAGGCACCTTTAAGCAGTTAAAGGGGTTAGTAGGTCTCACAGGAGCCAGGCTGTGTTGCAGATTCTGGTTGCTGCATATATCTTCACTGTTTCCTGTAGTGAGTGTGTATGGCTACTGAGACCTACAACTATATTTCATATGTATTAATATATATTTATATATATGTATGTGTAGATATACATACCTTCACATATGTACATTACCTTACGTTACTATGTACAAGCTAACAGGTAGCAGGGCTGTTTCTGTTAACACTGAACTAGTATGGGAATCCAGTAATTTGGCCATTAAAACTCTACCTGACATGCTTTGGATAGTACATCTCCTATATTGCCTTTATACTGATTCCTACTATTACATGTTATATTTATTTTAGCACTGTGTTCTTGTAAAGCAGGCATGGCTTAGTGGTAGGTCATACAGACTAATGTTACCAAGGTCCTGGGTTTGAGACTGACAGTGGGAATTTATTTTCTTTGCAAACTTTCAAACTGAGTACAGGACCTGTCAATCAAAGTGCTGAGGCCACCTTTAAGCAGTTAGAAGGGTAAGTAGGTCACACAGGGGTCAGGCTGTGTTGCAGATTCAGGTTGCTGCAATTATGTTCACTGTTTCCTGTAGTGAGTGTGTATGGCTACTGAGACCTACAACTATATTTCATATGTATTAATATATATTTATATATATGTATGTGTAGATATACATACCTTCACATATGTACATTACCTTACGTTATTATGTACAAGCTAACAGGTAGCAGGGCTGTTTCTGTTAACACTGACCTAGTATGGGAATCCAGTAATTTGGCCATTAAAACTCTGCCTGACATGCTTCAGATAGTACATCTCCTATACTGCTTTTATACTGATTTTTACTATTACATGTTATATTTATTTTAGCACTGTGTTCTTGTAAGGCAAGCATGGCTTAGTGGTAGGTCATACAGACTAATGTTACCAAGGTCCTGGGTTCGAGACTGACAGTGGGAATTTATTTTTCTTTGCAAACTTTCAAACTGAGTACAGGACCTGTCAATCAAAGTGCCATAAAGGCACTTTTAAGCACTTTAAACCAGGTCTGCGCTCGTTTGCTGGCGGTGAGCTCCGCTAACACAAGCGCACACCCGCGCTAATTTCTTTGAAAGAAAAGAAAAAGGGGTGACAGGAAAGTGGTGAAAAAGGGGTCACAAAGAGGGTAAGACAGTAGGGAAACAAGCGTGGGATTTGCAGGAGGGATGTAGGTAAGGCCCATAGATGCCCATGTCTTTGGCAGCAACAGCTGTGCATTTCCATGTATTTTGGTGAGACATTGGAAACCTTTCACCCCTGAGAGAGGTGTCAGGACAACATTAATATTTGTTGTAGAGCCAATTGTAATTAACTGTTTCAATGTCAAGCAGACATGTGTGCGACATGGACAGCTATGGCGTAATTTTTTGTGGGTACAGAGTGCCCTTTTTTTTTTTCAGGTGAGAGTGGTATGTCAGGTGAAGGAAGTCGGTATAGCTGGGGAGGTAGGTTGGGTAGGTTAACAGACAAGACAGACAAAGGCATACAGGGCGGTGTATGACACACGTGGGGGTTACACAATTGGCGGGACGGAGGTTGGGATTTCCAAGATGCATGAGCCCACAGATGGCAACAGTGGAACTGATATCCCCACCCATAGGCAGTTGCCACTGTTCCTTCACAGCCCAGGGCGGGCTGTGCTGGGGAAACTGTGTGGGGCAGCGGCCGGGGCCGTTAGCTGTGCCACCACGAGCCTCAAGCTGGCGTGGGGCCCAAGAACAGTGTCTTGGATCTCCCTTCGCACCACAGACCCGGACACCGCGGAGGGTGAGTGGGCGAACCCCTCCGGCCACACTTGCAGAGGGGCGGGCCCCATCCCCTGCAGCGCTTCCACCCGAAGGTCCCACAGGGCCACCCGGAGGGTCCGCCTGGGCACTAGTGCCAGGTGCAGTCACCAGCTGAGGTGGGAGAGGTGGGTCCGCTGGGACCTGCCTTCCCAAGCGTTCTAGGTTTGTGAGTAGTTATGTTAGTTTGGGTTAGTGGCATTGTATTCCATTCAGATTAGTTGTAACAGCATGCATTGGTATTCCCATCAAACAAACACCCAGATATTAACACCATTGAACAAGGGGCATATCAATATCACATGCATTATTTGAACAGAAATACACAGTCAAACAACATGCAGGGTTGATTAATGGCAACAGGCCATCAGATTTGCAGGTATGAACAGGGCACATGCATGAACAGACATGCATATATTTTTGAAACGGACAAATGTCCATGATTAATGAAATGTTCACATACCATTATTTAGTGGGTGTTGTTATATGGAATTATAGGGTTGGGCGGAGATAGAAAGTGATGACACATTCATATGTTACACATTGATTTACATTTGTAATAGGTACACAATTAAGTTGAGGCTGATGTTTCAAAATAAATTTTATTTGACTGTCAAGCTACACCTGTTACAAATACATCACTATCCTACTTATTTTGAATTTGATCAGATACATCATCCTGCTACACTTTGATGACAGGACAGGGGACAACTATGGCTGTTTAGTCTGTCAGATAATCATTCATTCTATCTGCAAATTGTTTACTGTGATCACCATATACAGCATTTGGCCTAGACATTCCAGATTCTGACACACTGAAATCAGTTTGGGATATTAAGTTGTACTTCCCACATGCATTTAGTTCTGTAGAAACACACTGGGGCTAATATATTCAGGGGTTATTACTACTTTATTTATTCATACATGACCCTTTCTGTCACTCTCACACATCCTGCAACTTCACAGTTCAGGTTGCTACTTCTAGGCTTTGTTCACATGTTAGACTAGTGGTGATTCAAACACTTTCCAACAGCCTCACTTCTGTCATGATTCAGCATTTCAACAGGGGATATATCTCACATGTGACTACCTCAGATTCTGAAGCTGTACTCTTGAGACTACTGCAGGTTACACTATATTTAATTAATGGTGGGACATCTGTATTACAGCACTGTTTAATTCTATCAATTATATTTCCAGTTACACTTGCATACTGATGAACTTGTTGCAGCCATACCTGCAGACTTTCAAATCTTGCTTGCACATTATATTACTTTTAATCAATACACTGCAGTGTTCTGATACATGCTACAGTATAATATTTATTTACAAGTACTGGGTGGGGTTACTAACCTGCATGGTGGCGCATCCGCACCAGCCTACGGGCATGCATCTCGCGGTTCATAGGCGGACACCTGCAGCTGTGTCTGAAAGAAGTAATATTGGACTACACATCTCCATGGTATCAGCTAGTTGAAATACTTACATACATAAGTAAAATGTAACTTACTCAGTAGTGAGGTGTTGGGCATATCCGGGCCTCCTGGATCCATTCGGTCAACTGGTCTTGCTTGCGTCGCTTCAGGTCCGCATGGTGGTGACGGACCTGCTCACCAGTGCGTGGAATGCCAGTAGCACTGGTCAGATCACGAGCCAACTGGTCCCATGCCTCTGCCCTATATGCTCCCCATGAGACCTGGCCCTGCATGAGTTGGGCCTCGTGATGATGGACAAGGAGCCAGACCATGTATCTGGACTCCTCAACGCCCCAACGCTGTGCTCGAAAGCAACGTCCCTCACCTACTCCACTCATTCTGACTGCAGCTCTGTTCTACAATCGTTTCTGCTGTGTATTCCGCCTATGGGGCTTATATATGCCGCTTTTCCCGCACATTTCTCTGATTGGCCATTTTGGAATTGTATCTACTTCACTGAAAATGCTTTCTCATGCTCCATTCTGGATTTTATCCCATATATATGCTATTTCTGCATTTCATGGTATTGCTGTCATGGCTTAGTGGTGTAGTACCTTGACTCTAGTGCATGGTATCCTGGGTTCGACTCTGGCAACTGACTTTTGATTTTCATGACAGAAATGAGTTGAGGACCTGTCAATCAAACATGCCAAAAGCACTTTTAAGCACTTAAAACCAGGTCTGCGCTCGTTTGCGCGGAGGTAACGCATGCGCACTGGCAGTTAGCTTGTGGGAGCGGCGCAAAGCGGTGTCGCTGGGATAAACCTTAATTGGCTAGTGACACACATGTTCAGCTGAGCACAGCTAGTTGCAAACAGTTTCAGCCTGTTAAACCGGTGCCTAGCAACAGGCACGCAGTTTGCAGCTTTTTAAACACTACTCAGCTACGGGCACTCCGTCTCACAGCAGCTTAGCTATCAGTACATTTCTGACTATTTTTATTATTGTGTTACTTCAGAATATATGCTCCATTTCATTCCATTTTACAAAGGGAATACATTTACATTTGTACAATACTGTCAGGGGCTTTTAGTGCTTATTTACAAAAAAAAAAAAGGTTGTTGTGGGGCTCGAACCCTGCCTGCCTACTCTTAGGCGGCAACTCTACCGCTAAGCTATTACATCTTGGCTTACTTTGCATATTTAGTTCTTATATCCTTTTCCACTGACTGCTAACTGTGATTGCGCTAGTAGCACACCCAGCACCTGGCACACAGTAGCAAACATTTACGGGGTTTAAAAAAAAAAAAGGTTTTAATTTAATTTTATAACATCTCTTCACTTTATACACTGATGGTCTATCGGGGCATGTGTTGTGTAGTGTGTTTATTCACATTTCCATGGCCTCTCTCGTGGCTGTTTACTTTCAGCCATTCTAGTCTTCCGGGGGCGTGTCCGCTTGCAGGGCTTAGCCTACAGACATGCCCCCTACTCTCTTACACGGACCGTGTAAGAGTTACTAGTGTGATTCAGCATGCCTCATGCACCTCATGCATATGCATGACATGCTGACATCACACAGTTTAACTGCAGCCTCCGTGTAAGAGTTATAACTCTTACACGGAGGCTTCCTGAATCTGGCCCATTGTATTAATGTAGGAATTCTACCAGAGGGGATTGTTCCTGAATTTACAGTTATATTTAGGGCAGATAAATACTAACTATCCTATGCAACTGTTCAGGTGCGGGTAAAAGGAAGCAGCCCTCTCATTTGGGTCTATTTGCAAGGGGATGCTGGGAATATTGTATATAGGTCTTCTACAAGCTGAAGTAGGTTTAAGTTGGAGAAGTCCCTGAAGATGGTCTCGTTTGGTGGTGGGCTAGTGTTAGTAGGCCTGACAGAGAAGATGACTGATTTGCGGTCAGACTTAATCAAGGATCAGGAGATACAGGGTGTAGTACAGGTGGGGGTCTACATTGGTAAGGACCAGGTCAAGGATACTAGTGCCTCTAGTGAGCAGTCTTATAATTTACTTCTGGTATTAATGCTGAGCTTAACTATTTTTAGAGATGTAAGTGTGACAGTCAGTACTTGGATAATTTAAGTCCCTCAGTGAGAAGATATTGGGTTTGATATTTAATGCCTCATTTGTTGAAATAATTTCTGTATATTTGGGCTTCACTGATCTGGTTCTGTAGCTAGCAGTGAAATAATTGCTGGATTTGTTAAGGGTAATTTGTCTCTCTACAAGCTCCTAGTTAGGGCTGTGGGTAATTTGATGTGAAATAATGGTGTTTTTAACAAATATAGATACTGCCTCTGCAGTTTTGCAAGGATCTAAAGGCATGATAGGTGCTAAACACTGATATAGAAGGAGCACCGTCATGACAGCAAAACTATGTCTCAGTAACCATACGAATATGAAAGTGTTCAAGTTGCAGGAGGGCCTGAAGTTTTACAGTGTTTTGATTTAATCTCCTAGCAGAGTAGTGACACCCTGATGCTGTCCACATTTGAATTTGAGTTTTCTATGTGGGAATGTCCAGTAGGGGGACTCTGCTTAAAAAGGCACTATGGGAGCAGCAAAGCTTTAGCCAGTTTGGAAAGCCCTGGTATGACAGCTGTAAGTCACCCTTGGTGAAACAGGAAGTCTTATCTATCAAATCATCCCAAGCTGGCACATACTGGATTCCCTCATAATGGCACCAACTACTTAAACCAATTTTTAAAAGTCAATTATCTTGTCTTTGTATCTAGGCATTATTCTTGGTGAAGGCAAGACTACTGTCAAAATTAGTGTCTATTACTGCTCACAGTCTTATACATGCACCAGAAAACTGTGCAGCACTAAAAGATGCCCTATAGCACTGCTCTCCAGGGAGAGACCTTTGTTCAACCAATAAGCTCTTAATACTCACAACAAAGTCTAACATCTCAGCAGGTGACTCGCTGTACTCCGATTATATATCTAAACTCTGGAACACCATCCCAACATACCGGAACCACCATGAAATGTTCCATCTTGTAGCCCTTACTAAAACAACACCTAAACCACATGGGGTCATGCTCGTGGTCCTCAACAGGGTAACTCCATTTTTCCTTTGTCAGCTCTTATTCCCTTTTCACTTTATAACATTTATCCTCTTATATAAAAGAAACCTTTCTAAAAATTCTCCTCGACTTCTCTCCTACCCCAGTCCCTACTTTACATGGCTATTTCTTTCTGACACTCCCACTGTAGCCGTCATCATCATCATCTACAAGTTTTTCCACTTTAATACATGGAGATGGGGTGTCACATCAACTGTTACTGCCTCTCTAGATTCAATAAACCTCTGTTACCGTCTTCCACAGACAATGCTTGACTGTCACAGCTCTTCTCTCACACAATCTCTCCATCTCTTTGCTGGATGCCCTTAGCTTCTCTTGTCTTCTTCCTGTCTGTCCAAATCTTCTTCACCAGATTGGCTTCTACGTTTCTGCACATGTGACCAAACCACCATAATCCATTCTCTTTGACTTTCTCTGTAGTTGGGGCTACTTGGGGCTTCTGCTCTGATAACTGTATTTCTTTGTCTGTCCCACAGTGTGCATCCTGCCACCTATCTCAGGCACTTCATCTACATTACCTCTAAATTCCTCAACTGATTTATCTTCACTGCCCAGGTTTATGCACTATACAGTAGTACTGGTCACACCACTGTTTTATACACCTAACTTTTCAGCTTCAGTGCCTTCAGTTCCATTCCCCTATCATTTGCTGACTTTCTTGTTCAAAGCCTGTATGTAATGCCAAATCATCTGCTGTATGCAGACAATATGGTATTACATCATCTGCTGTATACAGATGTTGTAATGTGACATCATTTGTATACAGCAGCTTTGTTGATCTGCCTGCGCCAACCTGTCTGTTAATGTAGTCAAACGCCAGTGTGAACAGCAGTGGGCTCAGAGCTAAAGACTGATGCACCTCATCCCCATTGGGAAGCCCTCTGTGAGTCTAAACACTTTTCATATTTGTGTTATTGGGTTCTTGTACATATCCTACAGAAATTCTACCAATGTTTCTGGGATTTTCAGCCATCACAGGACTGTCCATATCTGTTTCTTGGGACCTTGCCTTATACTTTCTGTAAGTCTAAGGATGCCCATTTGAACTCATTCCTCGTATCTAGCTTCTTTTTAACTATTTGTCTCACTGTAAAAATCAGGTCAGTTGAGCTGCATCCTGCTTTGAATCTGAACTGCTCATCTCCCATCTTTCTTTCTACTACTCTGCATATTCATTTATCAGTCACCCTCTCCAGAACTTTCATGTGGTGTGACAGGAGTCTGATACCTCTGCACTGCCCACAGTTGTGAATGTCCTCTTTGGTCTTGAACACCGGCACTAGTATGCTTGTTCTCCTCTCATCTAGAATATGTCTTCTTCTCCATGCTGCTATTAATACCTTCTTTTGCCATTTCTCCCCTAACGTACACAGTGTCTTGATTATATCTACCATAACCTCATCTGAACCTGCTACTTTCCTAGACTACCTTTCCTTAATGCTGTTCTTACTTCTTCTAGGATGGGCTCCTCCTCTTCTTTCATTGTAGGCTATGTCTGAGACAGTACAGCTTCTGTGGGGTTTTCTTGATTCAGAAGCTGCTGGAAGTATAGCTTCCATCTGCCTTTAATGTCCTCTCAACTGGTAAGCAGGTTGTTGCTGGCATCCCTTATGAAGGGCGTCTGATGTCTATCTTCTTTATTTTTCTGTCTTTGCCTTGCAACCTTCTAGAGCTTCTTTATTTTTTATTTTTTTTTATTTTTATTTTATTTTATTTTACATTTGTTAACCGGGCTAGTCCAACTGGATATATTTCCATTTTCAGTAGAGGCCCGGGGAGAAAAGCTCCACATGAAGAAAAGGCAATTTATAATACAAAAATAGTAAATAATAGAGTACTGGTTCAGTATAAAAATTCTACATGGAAATATTATAAAATACATAACCTATGGAGAAACAAAGGTTAATAAAAACATTTAGAAGGTGAAAGAGGAAAGGAAAAAGAAAGACATTCATAGTAGATATGCAAGACAGGGCAGTAAAAAAGAAGGAAGGTAAAGATAGATTAATATGCATACAGCATAAATAGAGGAAGTAGAAGAAAAGAGAAAAAACTTAGTTAGGCATAGGTAGAATCCCATTAACAGAGTGAGAGGGAGAATTAGGAGAGGAGAAGTGAGAGTGAGAAGAAGGTGTGGTAATCATAATTTTAATCTGGGTTAAAGCAAGAGCATAACCAGTGTTTTTTAAGGTGAGTTTTAAGTTTTTGTTTGAAGAGAACTGAGGATGGAATGGAAGTTAGTTCAGTTGGAAGGTGATTCCAGTGTTTAGCAATTGTATTAGAGAAAAGGGAATCACCGGCAGAGTTATTAGTTTTGGTTGAGGTTATTAGAAGTTTATTAGAGGAGCGAAGAGAAGTAAGGTTGGTGTAAGGAGTAAATAGGTTAGAAAGTATAGGTGTTTTGTTTGGATTATAGAAAATCGTATGTGCAAATGTAAGTTGAGAAAGAGACAGTGTGTTTCTTAGTTCTAGCCAGTGAAGCTGCTGTAAGTTCAGGCAATGGTGAGTTCTATATGGATTTCCAGTAACAAATCTGGCTATACTATGATAAGTGTTTGCCAGTTTAGAGAGATTGTTTTTCTTTAGGTTAGTGTATATAGGTGATGCGTAGAGAAGAGTGGAAATAAGGTGGGAGTGAGCTAGTGAAGCTTTGGCAGTAGGAGTTAAGAACATTTTGATTCTGTAGAAGGAGCCCAACTTTCTGTTTACTTTTTTGATAGTATTATTAATGTGACTGTCAAGGGTAAGGTTATTATCGATTCTTCATGCTGTCTACCACCAAGTCACTTTCCAGAAGCTGGTAGAATGTTTCTGAGGCCTTATTCTTTGCTATTACAGCTGTTCTATTAGTCTCTTTGTTAGCCAACCAGCATTCCTTCTTTACCTGGTCAGTCTTTTCTATCTCCCACTTTTTCTTGCATTCCTTCATTCTTTTTATGACTTCCTGAAACTCTACATTCCACCTCCAGCTTTCCTTATGTACCCTATTTCCATGCCTAGCTTGACCGCATATTGTTCTGCACTATTCACAGATACTCTTTTGAGGCACTGCCATTCTTCTTCATCTCCAACTATCTCCTCTTCTTCATGAGGTGAGACAGTCCTGAATAGCGCCTTCAACTCTTGTGCTCTCTTTCCAACCAATGTCCAGGTCTTCAGTCTAGTCTCTGTTAACCTTAGCACTTTCTCTGATCACTGATTGCAGATGACTATGGCAACCAGTAGTTTATGTTATGGACTGTCTGTTTCCCTAGGATGACTTTGCATTCATTGATTCTGTCCTGGTGCCCTTTTCTTAGTAGGACGAAGTCTACCTAAGTTGATGTTGGCCACTCTTGAATGTGATCCTATGACACTCTTGTTGAACCATGCATTGACCACCATCAAGCCATCTGCTGGACAGAAGTCTAGAACGGCCTCTCCTTTATTCATGTTGCCCCACCCATGTGGACCCAGGCAGTCCTCATATCCTGTTCTGTCTGTCCCAATATGTGCATTCAAATCATCTATTATCAACACCAATCCATGTTGTCCTCTTTATCTAGTAGGTCCTGCAACTGCTATCTGAATGCACTCTTGTCCTAACTATCCCAACCCTGCTGTAGGTCACAGGCTGGGAGTATGAATACTGCCCTGTCACTACATTGGCGGCCAATTGACATGAGTCTGTCAGTAATGTTGTTGACATCCCTCACTATCTTTTAAAGCCTCTCCCTCACCATAATGCCCCATATTATGTCACCACAGAATATGTACCTGTTTTATCTTTGTATGTGTCACTAAAGAGTAATTATCTGCTTGTATCCAGATGTCTTAAGAACTATCTATGTAATGTATCTTCATGTTGCTCTCCTACTTCGGATACAATAGAAGAGTCTTCACTGGTTCTGTTCAAGCAGCTTTATTATATACAAACACATCACGATAGAAGTTTACTCACTTTAACTTAAGTAAATTATATACAAACTAACTACTGGAATCATATATGCTTACTGTCTGGCTGCACTCTCAAAATAGCATTGGGAATAGCACCTGCCTGGTATTTATATGTGCACGTTCAGTCCTTGATATGGTTCTTAAAGATACAGCACATACACTCTGATCTACATTCTCCCACTTTGAGAAATAGATCATGCAACGTTATGAATCTATTTGGCATGCAGATAATACAAGTAGTTCTTTGTCATGCAATTGTATATATAAAACTAGGCACATATATACAGTTATATCCATATTGCTGCGTATTTCACACTGGGCCCTGAAATTCAACCATATCATGTGACATAAAATAGGGAATTAGGTTTAGCAACTGGAGCTGTCTCTACAGAATGTTCAACCTTGGGAGTATTTCAAACATCCTCAGGAATGGAAGTAGAGGTTGAAACATACTCTGGAATGAGAACAATGTCTGGTCCGCTCTGCGATCTAGAGTCTGTATCACCGGAACAATGCTGCAATGATGATTCTGGTACAGGAAGCAGATGTCTGTGATTTCTCCTGTATTCCACACCCTCAGATTCTACAATATAGGATCTTGGCTCAGCACATATATCTGTAACTTGACCAATCTGGTCAAAACCTTTCGCCATTTGTATCCTCACTGTCTCTCCTTCCCTCAATGGACAAAGGAATCTGCTCGATTTATCATAACTGGACTTCTGGATAGAACGCTTCTTGAATAATTGGGCTTTGATAGTTCTGTTGTTCTTAGCTTTAGGCCTCAATAAACTGAAACTAATACATAGCGTTGTTCTGGTTTGCCTGGATAGAAGTCTTTAAGCAGGTGAGCCAAGTATATCATCACCGAGTATGTTTCTGAGATTTAATAAATTCAAAAAAACATCAATATTGTCACGCTCTGACCTTTCTAGTAATCGCTTTGCACTCTGCACTGCATGTTCAGTTAGTCCATTTGACTGTGGATATTCTGGACTACTAGTAACATGTACAAAGTCCCATTCTTTTACAAATTTCTGAAACAATTGACCAGTAAACTGAGTACCATTGTCAGAAATAACTGTGTGGACTACCATGGACTGAGAAATGATGCTTCAACTTAGTAATAACAGTAGTGGATGTTAGATTAGGTAGTAAGTCAATCTCAAACCAATTTGAATAAGAGTTTACCAATACCAAGTAGTGTTGATTGCCCCACTCGAAGATATCAGTGGCTACAGTTGACCAAGGTAGCTCAGGAACTTGACTTAGCTGAAGTGGTTCTCTTTGTAAATGCGATTTAGTACTATTGCATACCGAACAAGAAGAAAGTACTTTATCAATGTCTTTCAGTAAGGAAGGCCAAAATCCTAGTTCTCTCACCCTTCTCTTAGTGGATGCAGAACCTGGGTAACCACAGTGCAAAATCTGGATATATTCTTGTTGTGAGGAAGAAGGAACAGCAATCTTAAAACCTTTGAAAATAATGCCATCTTTCATCAATATTTCATCTCTGTAAGGAAAATAAGTTTGCACTAGACTGCTTTGATGGCCATCCATCATTAATGTAGTGGTTGAGCTTTTGCAAAATTGGATCAGTCTTTGCGTGATCTCACAGCTCATCAAGTCTAGTGGTAGAGGAATTACACACTGCCATCATGTCAAAGTCAAAAGTCTCTGCGTCAAGCTGTTCCATCATATTTCTGGGTGATCTGGGTAAGGTATCAGCCAGAAAGAGTAGTTTGTCTCAAGCTGTTCCATCATATTTCTGGCGATCTGGTTATGGTATCAGCCAGAAAAAGTAGTTTGCCTTTTGTATAGACCATCTTGGAGTTGTACTTTTGCAATCTGAGCATCATTCTTTTTAATCTTTCTAGAGCTGAATGCATAGGCTTCTTTAGAATAGTAACTATAGGCTGGTGATTAGTTTCAATCTGACTAGCTCGACCATAGATATAATCATGAAACTTGGAACATGCAAATACTATTGCCAAAAGTTGGGTAAGTGTTCTAGATGCATAGGCTACTGGCCTGCCTTCTTGAAGAATAATTACACCAAGAGCAAATTTTGAAGCATCACAGGAAAGAGTGACTGGCTTATTTATATCATAGTATCTTAATGTAGGTGGGGTGGCAATTCTCTGCTTAGGATCTTCAAATGCCTTATGGTGTTGTTCTAACCATGACCATGTAACATTTTTGCATGTAAGCTCTCTTAAAGTTGCTGTCAACTCACTGAAGTCTGATATAAACTTGCCTAAATAGTTGCCCATGCCCAGGAAACACTGTAGAGCTTGAATATTGTCTGGTGCTGACATCTCAAGAATAGCTGCTTGCTTGGTCAGGTCTGGTCTCAAGCCTGTACTGGTAAATAAATGATCTACATACGTAGCATCTGGTAGTCTAAATCTGCACTTCACAGGATTGAGCTTCAAGTTTCCTTCACATGCTTTGTCTAGAACTTTCTTTAGGTTTCTGTCATGCTCTGCTTCACCATTACCTCTGACCAATAAATCATCTACTATTATGGCACAAGGATAATCCAAAAAAATTTGCTGCACTGCACGCTGGAAGACTTCACTTGCAGAATTTATGCCAAACGGCATCCTTAGGAATCTGTATCTGCCAAATGGGGTACCAAAAGTGGTTAGTAATGAGGATTTACGATCAAGCATCACTTGCCAAAATGAACTCTTTGCATCTAAGACAGAAAAACAGTGGCATTCGGTATTAGATCTGTAAACTCTTTGACTGTGCGCATTGGGGATGCGGTCTCTTCAATGCTTTGTTCAAATCTCTTGGGTCAATACATATTCTGATTTCATCTGAGCCTTTTTTGTGAGCTGCTACCATGGACAACACCCATTCAGTTAGTTCTGTAACTGGATAAATTACACCATGCTGCACCATTTTATCCAGCTGAGCCCTGACTTTATCCTGCATAGCTATCAAAAGTCTTGTTGTTGGTCTGACTACTGGAGTGACCTCTGGGTCTAACTTTATAGAGTACACAACTGGAAGTTTGCCCAACTTTCCATCGAAAACATCAGCATACTGTGAGAAAATAGCTTCAGAAAAAATGGAACTTGGATATGCACTTACGTGATGAACGTCTTTAGTAAAAGAAAGCAGATTCATTCTCAAACTGTCTCTGAGACCCAATAATGACTTCACTGGCCTTCAGACTATATAGAATAACAAGCTGTAACAGTTCTCAGCCAAATAACACAAAAGCTTCACTGAGCCTTCTGTTTGAATTTCTTCACCTCCATAAGCAACAAGTTTTGCACTACCAGCCACATTGAGTTGCTCATTAGTTCTCACTTTAGCAAATGTGTCTGCTGATATAACATTTACACTTTGAACCAGTGTCTACTTTAAGCTCTGTGGACTTACCATTGATCCAGACTGCACAAAACACTTTGTTCTTTGCCAACAAATTCACTGCATCAACTCTTTCACCAGTTATTGATATACCTTCTATATAAAAAGTATACTGCTGCAACGGGTCTATATTAGATAAACGAAAGTTTATCTTACCGAACGCTGACATTATCGAAAATCCCAGAACTCGAAACTGCAATTGTGGGGGGCTGTGCCCCCCACACCCCCTGCTAAATATATATTCCAACCCTGAGATTGCACTACAGTGAGGAAAGGGCAAATATCCCCATCTTCACTGTACTGCAATCTCACAGTTCCGGTTTCGGGTTCCAGGATTTTTGCTCATGTTAGCTTTCGGTATAGACCCTGCTGCAACCTTGCTTGATCAGTTTCTTTTGTGTGACCTTTTTTACAACTGTGGAGGGTTTACTTGATTTGCAAAACATTTGAAAATGGTTCCATTTTTTACACTTGTGACACTGACCAAACGCTAAGCATTCCTCTCTTTCACATTCATGATTGTCACCACAATTGCGACGATTAACAATAAAGCTGGACTTGGGTTTTCCTGCTTCACGTTTGTACTGCACTGGGCATGCTCCTTTAACTGAACTGATCTTAGAACTTGCTGGAAAACTACATGGTTTCCCTGGTGAGCCAGCAGGGGTTGTAGCTGTCATGTGCTTAGGACTACTTCTGTTTGCTATGTGTTGGATGGTATCTATATTCACTCTGGAGCCTGCTGAAACCATGTTCTTGTCACTGGAAAGCATACATGTGTGTTTCTCTGTAACTTCATAGATATGACAAATCTCAATGGCTTTACTCAACATTAAATCACTGTCACAAAGCAAGATCTTTCTTACAGCAGCACTATTAATACCACACATGAGCCTGGCCTTTATTAACTCATCTTTTAATTCACCAAACTAACACATTTTAACTTTGTTTCTCAGGTCAGTTATATAAGCTGCAAAAGTTTCCCCTGGTTTCTGAACTCTTGTGTAAAACAAATGCTTCTCTAATGTAATATTTGTCTGGGGGTTACACATTTCCCTGAATTTGCACTTCAAACACTCGTGGTCTTCTCTTGATTCAGCCTGTACAACATTATGACGATTTTCACCTTCTCCCTCATATACTGCTGGTACATGCACAGATGAACCCTCTCCTTCTATGGCATCTGACCCAGCTAGGTTTAGCAAAATGAAAGCCCTGGTGTGTATATTTTTGCTTAAATAAGCTGCTTGTATCAAAATATCATACTCTTGCTCAAATATTCTCCAATTCTCTGCAATATTCTGATCAAATACAAGTGGTAAGGGCTTTCAAAATCCATCTGCCATATTAATACATACCAGTGAAGGGCTTAGCAAATAAGCATGAACACATGCACACACATATGATAGAAATTTATGCCAGTATCTGTGACTTTGCCCAATAGCACAACAAGCCTCTGTATAACTGAACTTTGTGAAATAAGTTTCTCGGGCACTGTAATATTCTTGAAATTACTGTATTGCAAGATATCACCTCTTATCTGTATAAGAAACATTTCAAACGATTGCACAATTTGAATGAACTGAGCAGGAGACCCTCAGAGTCAAGACACATTTCGAAATAACTGTACCCCGTGAATAAACAGTACTCAGCACACTGAAATTTCCCTAAAATGGCAGCACCATGCCAGGTAATTCTCCACAGTGCAAGACACACTCTGCAATGATAGCACCCTGCGAATAGATACACTCAGCACAAGAAACCTTTTGAAATAGCTATACTTTGACTGTACTTCACAAAATAGCTGCACTTTGCACACAAATAACTCTTCAGAATACATGTACAGTAATAAGCACACTTTATAAGCACTTTTACACACTTTGAGATACTTTGAATAACTCTAGTTATGCCCTTGATACAATACGAAGTTGTAGTTATGCCAAAACACAGCACTTTACCAAAACACATGCAGTTGCCTTGCTTTATTTACACTTAATGTGCCCTTTGCCCTTATTATATTCGTTCAGCTCGTTTAATTTCTTTTCATGCCCAACGTACTTTTCCTGTGCTCGCTTTACTCTAAATATGCCCGTTTTGCCACAAACACACTTGTTTTGCTTTAAACACACTCGTTTTACTTTTATAATAATCATTTCATCAGATATCTTAATCTTAAACATTTCCCTTAGTTAATAAACCTTTTGTGCCTCCCGCTTGTTTAATAATTGTGTTTGTGCCCTTGTAAGTCTCTGTTTTATCTTTTTTATAAAATAAGCAGTTAGTGTGAATTCTCATTACTGTTGGTTCTTTTCGGAGTCTTTTTTGTGCTCATTTCTCTTAGTTTACCTTCACTGTCATCTCTGCACCTCATGACTCTGAATACCAATCTCTGCAATCTCAGTTCTGATACCATGGCACTCTCCTACTTTGGATACAATAGGATAGTCTTCGTGGGTTCTGTTCATGCAGCTTTATTATATATAAACACTTCACGATAGAAGATTGCTGACTTTAACTTAAGTAACTTATATACAAACTAACTACTGCAATCATACAGGCTTAATCTCTGGCTGCACTTTCAAAATGGCACTGGGAATAGCATGTGCCTGGTATTTATATGTGCATGCTCAGTCCTTGATACCTCTTAAAGATACAGCACATACACTCTGATCTACACTTTATAAAAAAAATATTGCCATGAATAACCTATGTGTATCTTCTGAAGCTTTTCTCCTTGGGTCTGCAGAAAAAATGGGCTTTGCCCACTCAGACTGTCCTGGTCAACAAAGAAAAATAAATAAATACTTGCAGTTACAGACTGTGTAGCTAATGTACCTGTATTGGTACCAAGGTATCTGTAGGAAGGCTGCCCACAGCATCAGGTCTGTTTTCCCTTTCCCTCTATTCTGGCTTATGATGTATGTCAACGGTGCCTTATACATGTGAACATTTGCATGGGTAAAACCTATAGTAACAGTACTGTAAAGTACAAAAACTGATCTGTTCTGTGCTGGCCTATATATAACTGTCGCAGTGGGATGTCAGCCCACAGCAACACGACTGCCTCCTCTCTCCCCTTCTACTCTGCCATACACATATGATGAGGGTGTCTGCCATGGAGGCAGTTGTTGTGCATGCCCACACATGTAACCCCTGTTAGTGCAGCTCAGCACCCTTTGTTACCAGTTCACACTTGTTAACTATGCTGCCTAGAAATATCTTGTGACTCTCACATCACTGTGGAGCTCTGTGTGTTAACTATCTCAGCTATATGCATGCCCAGGTCTGTCTCTACTTCTGCTTATTTTGACTACCACTGTTGAGGCAGTACTGTCCACACCATAAGTGTGGTGTCCACTGCTTTCCAAGCCCATTCCAGCCCTGTCCGTCTCATCACATTTTCACCTGATGCAACTCTAAAAGGTTTGGTGTGCTTGCCGTCTTTATACTCTGATGCAACTGAATCACAACATACTTTTGACAGTCGTTATTTGCATCTCATCATTCACTCATCGGATGACCCTTTTTCAGTTTATGTCATTATACCCTCATTGGCATGCCCCTCTTTGTACCTTTTAGCTCATTACTCTGTAGTGCTGCCAAGTTCTGGGAACTGCTACATAGCTGCACATTCTCAGTTTTAGTGCAATACAATACTGTGTACTTCACAAACTGACTATCAATACCAGACAAAGTAAAATGTGCATATTTGCTGTGAAGTGAATAAGAATATTTGTATTAGGAAGTCGGTGAATGTATAATATTAAAGTCGAAACTTGAAAGCCAAAACATAGGTTGTATCATCACTATGCTTATCAAATTCAATAAACATTAGCTCCTTTCAAATGCATGCTATCCAGTGGAAAATGACCCTTCTTTTCAGTGACCATTTCACTTTGATCATGTAATTGTGCTCTGCTTCTACATACAAGGCATATTTTCAGAAAAAAGGGTAACCACTTTCAGTATTCATTTCTGATGTCTCATTGTAACAAAATGGAAAGAAAAAAATGGTCACAGTAATGTATTTCAACTCATTGCTCTCAGACATGTACACTGCCCCAGCGAGTTGTATCAGTGATCATTTAATGATAATCATACAATTCAAATCAGGCAACATGAGATCAACTAGCAGCTATGGTGCCTGTTGGATCTGGCATGGGGACGGAGAGGATTGATGAGGAATAAGAATGCTCACCTCACTTTGGAGGGGAAGGAAGGGGCATATGCTCATGAGCACAATCGCCATAGTATAATTTCCAGTGGAGACTGGAGATCACATGGAGATATTTGTCTACAGGGGAAGCAGGATCAGTTGATCCTTTCATGAGGAAATGTGGCATGCATCACAAATAATTGCATGCTAATTCCTTAGACATGGATGATTATGCATGAGAGTTAAGGCTTAAAAATGGAAAAACAATAATGACTGCCTTACTGATAGCTTCTTTTGGTCAGCTCTTCCCCTAGTATGAGGAATGAATTGACCCATTAACCAAGTGGGGGCTGATGGTCAACAGGCATTAAGGCTGAAAAAAAAACAAAATAGTAATTATGTAACTGGCCTCTGTTTTTCCACTTACCATGTCTTTTCATCTCTACCTTCAATAACCATCTTATTTGTACACTTCTGATGTTTGTTTCTTGTAAAAGTGAAAAAAAATAATTACAATAATTGACTGCTCTTAGACATATATAAACTGCTCCATCAATCCATATCAATGATTGTTTCACAGTGGTGATGTAACCACTCTTTGTTCTCACAGATAGCCTGCCACTGAAAAAGGTAATGTTTTGTGTACAGTTCTGACATCTGATAATGAAAAGGTAAAAGATATAGCGTCTTAAGTAATATATTTCAGCTTGGTACCCTCAAACATATATGCACTGTTCCAACCCAGAATCAGTAATCAGCATTTCACTGTAATCACATAACTGCTTTTCGTTTTATAAACAGAAAGCCTGCTCCAAAAAATGATAGTAGCTTTTGGGCATCACCTGAAATATGTGATTACAAAGGCAGTGAAAGAAATAGTGGGCATAGTAAAGGATTTCACCTTGCTTTGATCTTGCACAGCCACCCACCTCAATTGAAGTAATAAATAAATAAATAAAATGATTTATCTGGTGTTCTGCAAGTTTTGCAAATTTAGAAAAACTATCTCTGAAAATTATAGAATTTGATCTTCTTAACATCTCAGTCAAATGATTAGAGACTGGTGGGTAAGCACTGAAATCAGTTGTACAAAGCAACCAATTTACAAGGTAAAAGGACATGGATTAGCTAGCTATATCCTGCTACGGTATGGGGGAAGCCAGACATCATGTTAATAAATAGCATAATGTCTCACTTCTGAGTTTAAATTTCTGCTCTTTTTAATGGGAAGCCGTGGAATAGTTATTTCACTAATGCATGAATTATACAAGAATTTCACATTAATACACTACCACAATAATTACCCCAAAGGTGTCCTTGGTATAGAATTTTCTTTATTTAAACTTTTGATTCTCACTAATTTTATAATTTAAATATATGGTAAAACCAAGTTATCTCAAGAACCAGGAAAAATTGGGACCCACAGTTAACAGGTTAAAGGAGTATTTAATTTATATATTTCTCTGAACAACAAGTCTGTTGGAAGAGATTTGGATTATCTTGCTAGGCAGGCTTGTATACTCACTGTTTGAGTCTGCTGGCTTGCAGCACAGAAGCTGGGTAGGCATCACCTCTGATCATAGGATCTCAGAGTTTCAGGCTATCATTTGGAGGGAACATTATCTGATCTTTTACAAGTATCAGATGGTCCCAAGGACTAACCTACATTTCCTTTTAAAAGAGATTTCTTAGTTGACCCTAAACCCATTTAGTCATCTCTGTCTTTTCTTTGTCAGGGTAGATAAAGAGGAAAGAGCTCTTTATACTCTGGATGTGCATTATCATCATGTGGATATGCATCATCATCATGTGGATGTGCACTGTCATCACTTGGATGTGCATCATTATCATGTGGATGTGCATTGTCATCATGTGAAGGTACATTATCATCATGTGGATGTGCACTGTCATCACGTGTATATGCATCACCATCATGTGGATGTGCACTGTCATCACATGGATGTGCATCTTCATCATGTGGATGGATGTGCACTGTCATCACGTGTATATGCATTATCATCATGTGGATGTGCACCATCATCATGTCGATGTGCATTATCATCATGTGTATGTGCACTGTCATCACGTGGATGTGCATTATCATCATGTCTATGTGCACTGTCATCACGTGAATGTGCATCATCATCATATGGATGTGCACTGTTATCATGTGGATGTGCATCTTCATCATGTGGGTGTGCACTGTCATCACGTGGATGTTCATCTTTGTCATGGGGATATACACTGTCATCATGTGGATGTGCACTGTCATCATGTGGATGTGCATCTTCGTTATGTGGATGTGCACTGTCATCACATGGATATGCATCATTATCATGTGGATGTGCACTTTCATCACAAGGATGTGCATCTTCATCATGTAGATGTGCACTGTCATCACATGGATGTGCATCTTCATGTGGATATGCACTGTCATCATGTAGATGTGCACTGTCATCACGTAGATATGCATTTTCATCACGTGGATGTGCACTGTCATCATATCGATGTGTATTGTCATCATGTGTGTGTGCTCTGTCATCACGTGGATGTGCATTATCATCATGTCTATGTGCACTGTCATCACGTGGATGGGCATCATCATCATATGGATGTGCACTGTCATCATGTGGATGTGCATCTTCATCATGTGGGTGTGCACTGTCATCATGTGGATGTTCATCTTCATCATGGGGATATGCACTGTCATCATGTGGATGTGCACTGTCATCATGTGGATGTGCATCTTCATTATGTGGATGTGCACTGTCATCACGTGTATATGCATCATCATCATGTGGATGTGCACTGTCATCACGTGGATATGCATCTTCATCATGTGGATGTGCACTGTCATCCCGTGGATGTGCATCTTCATGTGTATATACACTGTCATCATGTGGATGTGCACTGTCATCACGTGGATATGCATTATCATCATGTGGATGTGCACTGTCATCATGTGGGTGTGTATTATCATCATGTGGATGTGCACTGTCATCATGTGGATGTGCATTATCATCATGTGGATGTGCACTGTCATGACGTGGATGTGCATTATCATCAGTTGGATGTACACTGTCATCACATGGATGTGCACTATCATCATGTGGATGTGCACTGACATCTCTGGTTTTATTTGAAAGGAGTGCAAAAGTTTCAACTGCAACATTATTTGTCTTATTTACTCCAGAGAAGGAATTGTTTGCATTTGCAATGCAAACCCTGTCAGAGTTAATTATTAACGCAATTGTCTTTTGCCAATAGAAAAACTTCCACCTTGTGGAAATTGTGGTCAAAGCCCTTTCCACTAGAGACGTGGCTCCTACCATTCTGGCTACAAACATCTCCTCCATGGTTATGTGTCTTTGTTGTATTCCTTCTCAAGCATCACTGTCTTGACAATGACTGCAGGAGTAGAGATCATTTTGGTATGACTATACTTGATGTCTCTTCTGAATCTTAAACTTTAGGCTTTTGTCCAGATGCTTCCACACTGACGGTGATACAGTGTGGGGTTCACTGACCAATAAAACCCATCAAGGTAGCTTGTCAAAAGAAGATTGTCAGTGTCAGATACAACAGGTACACCCCTTCTGCATATTACATGAGCAATGAGAAGATAGTCTTTGATGGGTCAGATGCTTCCCCCCTGCCATCTCCCTGGGCTAGTTTACCCTCCCATCTGACCTCAGCTGTTGGAGTTTCCTATAAAGTAGGCACGTATAAACTGTTGCCTTATTTTTTAACAGCTTAAATGCCAAATCTTCATTGTTATTTCTCAGTTTGCATAAAGGTCCATGCTATGTTTGTACAGTGTTTGCAATGTCACAGCAGGTATCAACATGTGCCAGCATTGACTGTCTGTACCCTGACTGCAGATATTTAAGGAAAGTTTGTAGAACAGTGACTGGTTGAAATGATGAATCCCACCACAGGCCCCATCAAGGAGAATCCTTTCATAGATCAATTAATATTGTATGGTTTTATCTATTATATGATCCAAATGAACCTTTTGTATACATTCCCAAGAGCACCAGTAAAGCTAGAGTCAGACCATTATATTTGTCCTTCCCCAAACCTGATTTTGGTTTTCATCTGACAGTTATAGTGTCTGGAATTTAACTAGTTCCACCTACTTACAGACAGTCTGAATGACAACAACTATGCAGACTTTGACATCACCTAACTCCTTGGATTGCTAGACTATATCTTCCCTATAACACTAGCCTCATTGCACAAGCAATTTGCCCTTCATTCAATACTCAAAACTAGGTATAGCTACTCAACAATGCTACAATGTTGCTGGTTTTCCATATCCTTACTGCTCTAGTATTCACTTGGGATTATGACCATTGTTATGTAGTCTGTTGTCACTGAGTAGATTTCCTGATATCATACAAGGCTTGCCTTTTTCTCTATATAATTTTTTTCTTGGATGTGAGCAACTTTATCTTGATCTATACCTATAACTCTATATACATGCCCATGTGACTCCAGTGTCCTAATGAACTATGCCATACCATGCCATACCAAACTAAAGCAAACCAAACTGTATCATACCAAACCATACATTACCACATTTAACCAAACCATACCATACTATACCAAACTAAACCAAACATCATCATACCATATCATACAATACCATACTAAATGAAACCATATTATACCAGAACATAACTGGCAATGGTACTACCTGGACATTACTATACCGTGAAGAGAGTACAGATGGGGTGGAGTGGGTTGAGAAGAGTGTCAGGAGTGATTTGTGACAGATGGGTTCAGTAAGAATGAAAGGGAAGACCTACAAGAGGGTAGTGAGACCAGCTATGTTATATGGGTTGGAGACAGTGACATTGACAAAAAAGATAGGTGTCAGAGCTGGAGCTGGCAGAGATAAAGATGTCAAGATTTGCATTGAGTGTGAAGAGGATGGACAGGATTAGGAATCAGTATATTAGAGGGTCAGCTCTGGCTGGACAGTTTGGAGACAAAGCCAGAGAGCCAAGATTGCGTTGGTTTGGACATGTGCTGAGGATGGATGCTGGGTATATTGGGAAAAGGATTCTAACAGTGAAGCTGCCAGATAAGAGGAAAAGAGGAAGGCCTAAGATAAGGTTTATGGATGTGGTGAGAGAGGACATGCAGGTGGTTGGTGTGACAGAGCAAGCTGCAGGGGACAGGAATGAATGGAAACAGATAATCTGCTGTGGTGACCCCTAAAGGGAACAGCCAAAAGAAGAAGAAGTATACAGTTTACATATGCATTATAATACCAAAGTAACTATTGCTTATCTCAAATTAAAAGTGTATTTTTTGTGTCTTGATTGTACAACATTTGTTTATACAGATTAAAATGTATATAGATTCATAGAATCTATGAATCTGTATGAGTGACAACCTTTGTATTGTAGCTTTACATGCATGCAGTATTGTTGCTGTTTTGTATTATCTACATCACCAGATGTTTATTTTTCTTCTTAAGTTTATCAAGTTTATGCAGCGCAAGTACAGCTCCCCCCGGTACCCCTTGTAAATGGACCCCACCCATTAAGGCTAACCTTGTGAACAAATTATACCAGATTAATAAATACATGTTAATAACTTTGTAGAGCTTTGTGTTAACATTGAGCAAGTTCCTGCAAAACTTTTATATCCTAATTTTGCATCTACTGAAAGTTTATAAATACAATACAACCCCCTACTAATAGATTTTAAGAACTGTACCAGGGATATACTTTATTGAATTTGCATCAGGGCTTAGTCCTTGCCAAGGCTGCAGTGGTCATTATTTGCAAATATATACTGGAAATCAACAAGCTAAAATATATTTTGCAAACTGCTACTAACTAGTGTGAATATGATAATTAAAGCAGATATTAGGTAACATTTCTATCATATTAACTACTTTAATTATCATATTCACAGTTGTTGGTAGCAGTTTGCAAAATATATTTTAGCTTGTTGATTTCCAGTACATATTTGTAAATAATGGCATATTATGGTAGAAATTTTGGGTGGCTGTGGTGGTGCAGTAGTTACCATTGCCACCTCACAGCAAGAGGTTCTCCGGTTCGGTTCTCTGCTGGGATGCCTGCTGTGTAGAGTCTGCACGTCCTCCCTGCAGTCACGTGGGTTTCCTCTGGCTGCTCCTCTTACTACCCACATTCCAAAGGCATGCAGTAAGTGGACTGGACACTTTAAATTGGCCGTAGGTGCGAGTGTGTGTGTGAGTGAGTGGTACAGATGAACTGCCCCGCAGCAGGGCTGGCCACCCAGTGGTGTAAACTTTGGCTTGAGATGACTGTCACTGTTGAAGTGACACCCCAATCCCATGTGTGAAAAGGGGTTGAGGATGGATTATGGTAAAAATTTTATTAAGAATGTGACATATTTGAAGTTACTTGATGTGAATACTGAATAGATTACATTTTTTTTCTCTATGTAGTGTCACAGGTTAGTCGATTGTTATTAATCTTATGGACAACCATCAGGAACTGTAGTCAGTTCACCCAAGAAGTAGCATGATTGTACTAGTTTCTGCTGGCTAAAAGAGCGTGAAATGGGTAATCTGTCAGAAATAGTTTAGGGGTGTTCATACATGTGACCAGTACCATATGAAGAGTTAAAAGCTATGTGCATCATTTCAGTAGTGCATTCACAGTTGCCCTACATTACAGCAACATTTTGTGTCACAATACACTAACCCACTGACCTCTTTTCATCAGCGCTCCTTTCCCTGATGTATGGCTCTTCCATAATGCAACAGTCAATTTAATACAAGAAACCATAATAATAAACTGAAATGAGATGAAATCTCCACATTAGTAAACATTATACATTATAAGATTGATAAAAGGAATATTAAAAATATGGTTTATCAGGGGAACAAACCCCTGCTGCACCACTATTGTGACGAACCAGACCCCCATAACCAGACTTAATTATTCTCACGCTGAGATTGCTGCAACTTGGAGAAAGAGGAAAACTGAATAATACAATTCACAAAAAAATGTTGTTCTTTTCAGTGTCTGCACAATCTCAGAGCGAGTATAAACAAGCCATGGGGTACAAATGGCTTACCTTCTGCAAAATAAGTAACTTACTAACTAACTAAATAAATAATAAAAGTCATTTGTTTCATTATTTACATCATTATATGCTGATCACTACTTCTTTATACATTTTATTACATTTAGATTAATTGACGTTTGTTTATAAGTTGTGATGAAATGTTTACTTTATATCCCATCTAGTCTTTGGTTAGAGAATGATGTTTGGCAATTCTGGTGACTTGTTTTTATGGCTATACAATTTTTAACTGTTTAAATGGTAAACATTTAAAGAAAATAGAATATTGCAGTTAGCTAAAATGTTGTGTTTTAACTATTACTGATGTTTGAGCAAAGATATTAAAGCACCATGGGTTTCTCTCCTAGAAATATTCTTAAATTCTAACAAAACAAAATGATTTCTCTAAGTTACTTTTAGTACATACATGAAAATAGAGATTTACAACCTGCAAAATGGTTTTCAATATGGCATTGAATTAGGATTGTGTGTTTTCTGGCCTTAACTTCTATTGTTTGTATTCTGAGGTTTATAAGTACTAGGCTATTGATCTGTGAGGATCTTAAGAAGCCTAGCCTTACATTCCCATGGGAGTTTGTAGACCTTATATTTTTTGTTCCAATAACCCAGAGATGAGCAAATAAAAGATATATGATCCTTTCCGTGGACTTACAGATAGGCTGGTCAGGCTTGTGGATTTATATTTACATGGATCTGTTGAAGCTGTACTTTTGTGCAGGGGGACGACTGTTGCTGGACTCCCTATGATTTTGTTTCTGGCTTTTTAAGTTAAAATTCTAAAATAATATTGTTTTTCCTTCGCCTTTTTATTTTTCCATGTTACTTAGTTTGCAATATTTATCCATTTACTAGCCATTTGTTCTGATTATCATTATAGCTAAACAGTGAGAAATTAAATATGATATTGACTTTATTAATGTTAAGAAATCACCCTGGAAAAGTAGTTAAACTAAAATGTTTCAAAGCAGATAAAACAAATAAAACTTTGCAGGAACCTCAAAGAGAAATCCATGCAATAGAAGTAAACAAATGGAGGCTATGGTCTCTACAAGATCTCAAAGCAATTGCTACACCTCTTTAAAAGGCACTAGCAAAATGACTTATACAATCCTTGGTGATTTAAAAGTGCCTCACTTAACTTTATAAAGCATTTAGAATTACTTGAATTGAAGATCTTAGCAGTGGAGAACTGGTCACACCCTAAGAATTATTTCTTGCAAAATTCTTCTAAGGATCTGAAAGTACCTTGGAATAAAGTGATTGATTTGGAATGAAGTGACTGATTTGGAATGATTACCTTCTCCAAGGATGATGCCACAACACAAACTGAAGATGACTGACTTTAATAATTGGCTTAGTTTCTGGTGTCATTCTAAGTGTGTGCAATATTTGTTGTCCCCCATAGTGCCTTTTTTAAGCAATAACAAACTGAAAGTTCTTCTGACAAATCTAAAGGTGTTACTGCTCTATGCTAGGAGTCTAAAAAAAAAATAAAAACTCCACTCCCTACAAGCTCTCATCACCCTACAGAATGCTGATATCTGTGTGGTCACTGAAACATGGTTTAGAGCTGTGGAGAGCACACCAGCAGTGCAAGGCTATAATGCCTTCCACACATTCAGACCAGCTACTACACAGACAGGTACTAAAGGTGGAGAATGCCTCAATTTACAAATAAGTATACCCCAAGGCTGGTCAAACTGGACAATGCACTTGAGCTTCTCTACATTCACATCACCACAGGCAAAATTCCATCTCACTTTCTTGCAAGCTATAGGTTCCCTTCTATGACCCAAAAAATCCATAAGGTATATTTAAACTTATTGGAAACACTCACCATTTAACCCAATACCATACACATGGGCGACTTTAATTACCTCATTATTAAATGGAAATCATATACAACACCAAATGCACAGGCACATAGATTCCAGGATTTTATAAACACAAAGTGTATTGTCATCCCCTTTGGTAAAAACTCTGTACCCATGAACTACCACATAGCTAGTAGTCTACTTAATGCCGAAAATGTGATAAGAGACATTGGGACACAGGTGGACAGTAGTCTCTCCTTTGATAATCACATCGCCACAGTGGTCAGGAAATCCTTCTACGTGGCTCATATCATCACAAAAGGATTCTCATCCAGAAAAAAAGAGGTCATTGTTCCCCTCTACTCATCACTCATTAGACCCATTATAGAGTACAACGCCCCTTTTGGTATGTACCTCACAAGACATCTACAGCAACTGGAAAGACCACAGAAATACCTCACAAAGAGGATTACTGGCCTCAAACAGATGCCCTATGCAGACCTTCTCAAAAAACTACAGCTTTACTCCATTGCATATCACCTACTCAGGGGCGATCTCTGCTTAACATACAAAGCTATGTCAAACCCAGAGCTGTTAATCTTGATGAATGGATGGGAAATAGGAAATACACCCTGGGGATCACTTCTGTGTCTCTGCTCATCAGTGGCACAGGAAAATAACTTTCTTGGGTGGCGTAAGCCAGGGAAACTTGTTGGCTAGGCTTGCGTAGGCCCTTGGGCCGATAGCCTAGTACCTACCTATGGACATGCTCCACTTAAAGAAATCCCAATCCCTCCGAGCTACACGCTCTAGGGACCTAAACCTTGTCACCATAATAAACAGAACATGCTGGAGGGATAGATTCCTGTCCCAGAGACTTCCCATACTCTGGAACAGACTACCTATCTATGTCAAACAGAGCTCCTCATTAGCACTCTTCAAGAAAAATCTTGATGATTGGATGGGAAATGGGAAATTCACCCCGGGGATCACTTCTGTGGCTCTGCTCAACAGGGGCACAGGAAAATAATTTTCTTGGGTGGCGAAAACCAGGGTACATTTTTTGGCTAGGCTTGTATGGGCCCTAGGGCCGATAGCCTAGTACCTACCTATGAACCTATGAACAAAGTCCCTGGACCAGATAGTCAATATACCAAATAGGGGTGTAAACATACTTGATCTGGTCCTCATTAGTATGGGAGTGCACTGCACACCACCTAGTGTAATGTCATCTTTAGTAAGGTCAGACCACAAAATGGTCTCCTTTGAAGTAAAAATAAAACCTGGAACTCTAGCTAACCCTGGAATATTCAGGAACTACTCTAAGGCTAACTTCCTACTATTAAATGATAACCTGGAAAGTCCTGAGAATACTGCTGCCTACACAGAACTGTTCACAGAAACCATATACAAGCACATTTATAGGTGCAGAGAGGCAGTTGTACCCAGCAGGAAGAAGTACAGAACTAGCTCAAAAAATAAAAATAAAAACAAGCCCCCCTGGTGGAATCACAACATCAATAGGCTGAATAACAGAAGGAAGAAAATCTTGGCAAAAATTTGGAGGTGCAGCACCCAGCAGGATAAAAGCACTCTTATCAAACTAAACAAACAACTCAGAGGATAAATAACGTTTACCAAAGCCAAATTTGAGATAACATTTGGCTTCCTAGACCAAGGAAAACCACAAGGCATTCTTTGGCTATGTCTACAACCTCAAGGGCAATACACAATTGTGTGCAGAACTCATGATGCCACCTATACTGAGCCAGAAGGTTTAGCAAATCTACTGGCTGACGAATTTAGCTTCAACATTTCCCCTCTCTCCCCCCTCAACCTTCCCTCATGAAATACCATCAGATATAACTCCCTCACCTATCACTAGGGAACAGGTTGTTAATCCTCTCTTTAAGACCAAGAACACTGCATCAATGGGCCCAGACAGTATTCCAGGATGCCTTCTAAATATCATGAAACATGACATATCAGGTCCTCTGGAATTACTATTTAACTGTAGCCTCCAAACAGACTTTGTGGGAACAGCAACAGTCATCCCTCTGCACAAAGGTGGGCCATCTACAGATCCTGGAAACTACAGACCCATAAGTCACACTAGTCTCATATGCAAAGCCATGGAAAGAATCATCATGGAGATGATCCATAATGACACAGAAAACCTCCAGAGAGTGGACTCAGCCCAATTTGGTTTTGTCAAGAGCAGGTCATGCCTACTCAACCTGGTGGACTTTGTTGAAAAGGTCACTAAAGCAATGGATAAGGGCAAAATGGTTAACACTACCTACCTTGACCTGGCCAAGGTGTTTGACACAATACCCTAATCAGGCATTGTTGACAAACTCAAGAAGTTAGGTATAAACCCACATGTCATCATGAGGATAGGCAGCTGACTCACAGCCAGGATCCAGGAAGTTAGAACTGGGGAGCCCACCTCTAGAAAGAGGCAAGTCACAAGCAGAGTCCCTCAGGGATTGGTCTTGGGACCGATCCTGTTTGGGATTTACTTCTCTGAAGTCAAGGTCAATGTCCATGGCCTCTGGTTGACTAAATTTGCAGATGATTGCAAATTAGGAGCAGTCATAGAATCCCCACCAACACAAATGTTCTCCAGGAAAGGCTGACACAGACAAAATGACTGGTGTCAGAGCCATGAACTAAACCTAACTGCCAAGAAATGCATAATAATGTTCTTTGGGAAGTCATTCATCCGTATTAAATATTATATTGACAACACACCTCTAAGAGTTGACCCAGTAGTCAGGGACATAGGGACACACATAGATCTAGCCTTTGATCATCACATGTCTATAGTAGTGAGGAAATCAATCTATATTGTGCAACTTATAAACAAAGGTATGGCATCTAGGACCAAGGAGGTCATTATTCCACTGTATTCAGCATTCATCAGACCTATCATTGAGTATAATTCCCTCTTTGGCATGTACCTAATCAGGCATATCCAACAATTGGAATGTCCAGAAAGGTTCCTCACTAAAAGAAGAGAGGACAATAGTAACATGTCCTGTGCAGACAGCCTCAAGGCACTATCTCTGTATTCTGTCTCCTACAGGCTGCTGTGGGGAGATCTATGCTTGTCTTACAAGACATTGTCAGATCCTACCCTGCTGGACCTCCTACATATCCACAAAAAAAACAGCATCAGAATTACACATTCTAATGGCTTAAACCTTGCCTGTGATATAAACTGGACCTGCTGGAGAGACAAGTATGCATCCCAGAGACTACCTCTTCTCTGGAACAGGCTCCCCAGCCATTGGAAAGGGAGTTCCTCAGTTCAAGTGTAACTTGAACACTTGGATGAAGAACAGGAAATTCATCCCTGATCTGAGACCTCTGTCTCAAATGGATACAGGCAGGCTATAAATGGTTCATCTCCCAGGCACCTGCTTGTAAATGTTTCACCTCCCAAGTCCCTGCTTACACTTATCACAGGTACCAGAACTTGTGGGATCCATGGCTAGGCTTAAAAAGGCCCTTGTGGTCATTAGCCTAATAAACACCTATGAACCTAAAATCACAGTAATCATGTAATAATTCACAATGTTCATGAGACAGTTCATTTCCAGCTCTAGTTTGGAAGACACTAAGGAAATGTTTGTGAACATATTGGAGCACTCAACAATGGACCAGTTCTGCAATGAGCACATTATTTTGTCTAAGATGTTCAGCAACCTCTCAGGCACCGTGGTTTGTATATATGAAGCTGATAAATTAACAAGATGCATGTGACATTTTGAAAGCAAATAAAAAGAAGATTGTAACTGGAGTGGGAGTATGATTCAGATTCCAAAAGCCCCGTCAGGAATGAAGTAACAGCACAAGCTACTCTCAATGTATGCCTAAATTCTGATCAAAAATAATTTAAAATTCCAGATGCATTACCCTGTTGCTGTGTCATTTATAAAGGATGGCAGCATATTATCAGGTAATTCAGTAAATGAAGCTGCAAAACTATTCAAACAATTGAACTCCATTAGTGTTACTTGACAGTTTATTATGCATTTAAATTGTTTATTACTTTCTCGGCAGTTTAACCACAACTTTGATGCTGTATGGGTAGTTATTGACTTTGTATAGCCTCTTAATTATTGTGGTTAAAGAGCATGTAAAAATCAAGCATGTCATAAGTAGAGAATGATTAGATTTGTCTTAATTTCTGAGGGAGAAAGTATTTTTCATTTTTCTTTAATTTAAAAGTTTTAGTAGTTGCTTAAAGACTAAGTTAGTTCTCCAATGAATTTAATTTGTCTTCCCATCTATTTCCCATGATTATATTAATGTTTTGTATTATGCATCAGTTAGATGGAAGTGGTTATTTCCATTTTGCAATATCCATTTAATTTCTGAGAAGAAATTAAGCTAATTAAGATTTTTTAATGTGCGTTAATTATTTCTGTTGATATCGCTGATGTGATAATTTACTATGTATTTTTCTTTTATTCATTCATTAGCAGTTTGTAATTTTGGATTTATTTTTCTTTTTTCCTATTTGATTTTGGTGTATTTACTGAATAAAAATAACAGCGTTCTCAAATTTTCAACTATTCAATCACTGAACACGCTGTTTTCTTTCAATAAATGCCATGGTTCAAGACAGAGGCAGCCTTTGCATATATTTGTAAAGCACATTTTTTCTCTTTTTAACTATTGTTTGTGAATGTTATAACTAAATATGTGGTTTACAGTTAGATTTTCAACTATTTTAATTGATTTAATAGACTCTATATCATGTCTTATACTCGTTTCAATATTATGGTGATGCGTGACTTTTATTTCATCAGCATACTTTTTTTTACTTGACTGTCAGTCCTTTATTCAGGCTCGTTGTTGGAACTTCAGATTGTTGCTGCTTCTAGAAATTATTTATTTATTTTAGTTCTGAGAACCTCTATCATTACTTTGCACTTAACTGGGTTTTGGATTGTTGCTGATATTTGACTAATATGATTATGTGAACAACTTTAAAGCCCTCTTATGTATATCATTTCAGGATGCTTCTTTGCATTAATAGTTTTGTGGATATCTTCAGTTTGTATTCTGTCATCTAAGGACCTGAATTGGTTTCATAACCTCTATTTCTCCATCAATGGGATGCAACATTTTTGGCTTTTCTACCACATATTATTAGTATTGAGAATATTACCATGATGCTTATGTTATAATTTTGGGACCAGTAGTATTAATTTAATTGTATCGACAAGGATGTTCTCAGTTATCCATTGGATCAAGCTATATTCTTTTTATTTAGGTCTAACTGTTCTTCTTAGGGTGATAGGTCTACATATTTTTCTTTGCATTGATTTCATATTTATTTGTATATATTTATATTCATATAGCAAGATATACATGCATCTTGGACATGGTGATGGCAGTAACTAACTCACTAGAGGAAAAAGCTGCAGAATTCCAGGCTGTAGTGCTTGCACAATAGACATTTAGGATTTTTAGGTATGTGCATGATTTGGTTACCATTTAAAATTAGTCATGTGGTTATTTTAAATTTTTTCTTAAGTTACAGTGAACTGGTTAGACCTGGGGAGAGCAGGAGGGAGTCACTTACTGATGGTCTTAGTAGGCTAATGCTTTTGTATTATTATTGATGTTGTAATAGAAGGTAGACACCCATGGGTAGCATTAGAGGGGGCAAAAGGGGGCATGTGCGCCTCTGTGAAGGTGTGTGACCCCTGAGTGTCCCACTCACTGAGAATACTAAAACATGATTGGCTCTGGGAATACTAAAACAAATGCTTGATGCTTTCAAATAACCATGTGCTTTTGTATGTGAGAGAACCATGCAAGTGTGGCTGACTCTTTAGTGTGCTTTTTGAGTAACTTCTGGACAGGAGATTAAGTGAGGTGCTGGTGTCTAGTTCTATACTTTAAGCAGCTGGTTGGGAGAAAGACGTAAATGTCTTCAGGAAAGTGGTGGTTACCACATTGTCAGACAGTGCTCGTGTGCTCGTGTGTGTGTGTGTGTGTGTGTGTGTGTGTGTGTGTGTGTGTGTGTGTGTGTGTGTGTGTGTGTGTGTGTGTGTGTGTGTGTGTGTGTGTGTGTGTGTGTGTGTGTGTGTGTGTGTGTGTGTGTGTGTGTGTGTGTGTGTTTTGTGTGTGTTTTGTGTGTGTGTGTGTGTGTGTGTGTGTGTGTGTGTGTGTGTGTGTGTGTGTGTGTGTGTGTGTGTGTGTGTGTGTGTGTGTGTATGTGTGTGTGTGTGTGTGTGTGTGTGTGTGTGTGTGTGTGTGTGTGTGTGTGTGTGTGTGTGTGTGTGTGTGTGTGTGTGTGTGTGTGTGTGTGTGTGTGTGTGTGTGTGTGTGTGTGTGTGTGTGTGTGTGTGTGTGTGTGTGTGTGTGTGTCTGTGTGTTTGCATGTCTGTAATGTCCCAGTTAGAAAGGGGGCTTCTGGTTAAGTGACTTGCATAGAGTCACACAGATGGAGGTTGAAATACTCAAACCCTATAACACTGAGGCAACTCATTAAGAAGTTTGAAGCCCTAATCCTCTACACCAAACCTCCCTTAACTTCATTTTGTTTTTTTTTTTTTTTTTTTGGTAAATCAGTCATTAAACTTTTATAGTTGTCATATTTCAGAAAATGCATGCCCATGCAACACCTGTTGTAGTTCTGTTAACTTTTTAAGTGAATTAAAATCATCTCTCACTTAAGGCTCTGAACTGCTAACAAATTATTTTCTGTAGTCAATGGTACAGGGCTTGAATCCCACCACCTCCATAGGTTCATAGGTGTTTACTAGGCTAACAGCCAGAAGGGCCTTTTTAAACCTAGCCATGCTAACAAATCTCTTTGATAAGTGTAAGCAGGGGCCTGACAGATGAACCATTTACAGGTTACCTGTGTCCATTAGAGACATAGGTGCCAAATCAGGTATGAATTTCTAGTTTCCCATCCAATTGTCCAAGTTGCACTTGAATTGTATTACGGAAAAACTCTGCTTCACATGGATGGGGAGCCTGTTCCATAGACAGGGCAGTCTCTGGGATACATACCTGTCTCTCCAGCGGGTCCTATTTATATCACAGGCAAGATTTAAGTCTTTAAAATGGGCAATTCTGGAGCTGTTTGTTTTGTGGATATGCAGGAGGTCCATCAGAAAGGGGTCTACAATTACCTGTATGCCAGGCATAGATCTCCCCTCAAAAGCCTGTAGGAGACAGAATACAGGGATAGGCCCTTGTGGCGGTCTGCATAGGACATTTTACTTATACCCTGTATTCTTTCAGTGAGAAACCTCTGTGGACATTCCAGTTGTTGGATATGCCTGGTTAGGTACATACCAAAGGGGGCATTGTACTCAATGATAGGTCTGATAAACGCCAAATACAGTGGAACAATTACTTCCTTGGACTTAGATGTCATACCTTTGTTTATAAGATGTGCAACATAGAATGATTTCCTCATAACTGTAGACATGTGATGGTCAAAGGCTACATTACTATCTATGTGTGTCCTTAGGTCCTTGGCTACTGGGTCAACCATAAGGGGTGTGTTGTCAATATCATAGTTACCAGGGCTGGATGACTTCCCAAAGGATACTATTATGCATTTCTTGGCTTTGACACCAGTTGTTTGTCTGCATCAGCCCCTCCTGGAGAACATTTGTGTCAGTGTGAGATTCAATGGCAGCTTCTAATTTGCAATCATCTGCAAATTTAGTCAGCCAGAGACCACTGAGAACTAAATGCCAAAAAGGAGCAGTCCAAGGATTGATCCTTGAGGGACTCCAATTGTGACTGGCCTCTTTGTAGAGATGGGTTCCCCAATTCTAACTCCCTGGGTCCTGTCTCTGAGCCAGCTGGCTATCCACTGGGTGGCATATTGGTTTGTACCTAACCTCTTGAGTTTGTCAATAGTGCCTTGTTGGGGTATTGTGTCAAATTCCTTGGCCCAGTCAAGGTAGACAGTGTGAATACAGGCAGTCCATCTGCCTGTATTGTAGCTGTGAGCAAGTCACTCAGTCAGTACTCCTGGGTACCCCTGAAAATCGGCTCTTCTTCCAGTGGGATTACATGGTTAACAAATAGATACAAAGTAGTATTTATAATCTAATTCAATCCCTTTTGCCCCCTCCCCAGTTATTTTTGGCTTATTCCAGAATTCTTGAGCAAAGAAATTGAGTATTATGTTATTCTGTTACTTGCAAAATGTGTGGCTTTATGGCAAATTGTCGTGGATTACAGACACTAAATTATGTCAGGCAAGTGAGTTTCAAACTTTGTGTCCTACAGAAAATGCTTGAAAATGTAACCTTGAGGCAACAATGCTACCACAGCACCACCACCACAGTCAACCTTTTAAGTATATAAGAGAAAGATTTAAAAGTATATAAGAGAAAGATTTAAAATCCGTTCCTAATTGTTGGGACTTCAACTCTGATTCTTGAGCTAAGAGGCTGGGAGGCCATGGGCCGTTTGCAGTGGGATTCCCTGTATGGCTCTCAATCTAGTGAGCTGAAATACACTTTTCTTCATTCATTTTATTGCAAGCAAACATCTGAGCGTACCCAGTCATGCAAGGGGCTGTAATATATGGTTACGTGTGTGTGTGTGTGTGTGTGTGTGTGTGTGTGTGTGTGTGTGTGTGTGTGTGTGTGTGTGTATCCTGCATATCACAGTAGTTATGGTGTAAAGGAAGGAATCAAATTGTAATAAACAGGGGATTCATAATATGAACTGTAGAACAATGTGTGTGCATGTACCTTTAAGAAGCTATCCAAGAGCTTGCACAAGTGTATAAATACTGAGCCCATGCGAGCCTGACTGCCATTTTGTAGTAAGCTGTTGAAATGTAAGCATATATGTATGTGAGGTCTGTCTGTTAACCAGTTTGTTTGTATTTTATGATGCTGCTATACATCTTGATGTGTTTCTAAGTATTAAAGCATCTAAACAAAAATACCCCGCCTTCTTGTCATCTATGTTAGAGAGGGACGAGTGACAGGGTGTCAGAAGAGGTATGTGTAGAAAGGACATGGGGCCAGAATGGAAGCCAGCTTCTTCAACTTAAGTCCAAGAAGCACCCAGATGGCATTGGTGGAATATAAAGGAGCGAATCATCCCTACTGCATGCATAATTCTCATAGCAGATCAGAAATTAATTTTGGATGTTAAAACTTGGTCATAACTATTTATTATTTGCAAAATATGAAATGAGGCATATAGAATATGCTAAATGATATTCAAATAAACTGATATGTCCGATAGTGATAAAAATAGTCAAATTGCTTCGGAAAATGTTTGAAATAAAGTCCGAATTGCATAAAACAAATAAAATAAGAGGAAACGTCCTCATTTTCGCTAAACACATATTTTTTATATTAATCAAATATACCAGAGTTATTAGAAGTGTATAATGTGTTTGCATGTTTGTGCAATATTACAGTAAAGATATTTCGCAAAATACAGCCATTACAGAGCATAGTTCGCAAAGTACAGTATTTCAGAGTTTATTGTGCATTTGAATGTTATTACAAGCTTACAGAACAGTTTGCTCATACATAATTACAAGGGCCATATTTTCAGTGTGTGTGTGTATACTTTGTTGGCATGGCAGACAGATGTCAAAAAGCCAGTGCACTTGTGTTTGACAGTAATATTGCTGAGAACTGGAGAGTGTTTGAGCAAGAGTACGACATTTTCATACAGGCTGCATTTTCTGATAAAGATGACTATACAAAGGCATTTATTCTATTTAATCTAGCAGGATCAGAAACCATAGAAAGGGAATGTTCATTTGTATATGCACCTGCTATCTTTGCAGGAGAGGGGGAAAACCATTATATTGTTGAACTGGCTGATTCAAGGGAGGACCCTGAGTGTTTAAGACGTAAATTTAGACAAATGTGTAACACCCAAACAAATGTTACAATGCAAAGGCACTTATTTTACACAAGGTATCAAAAGCCTGGTGAATATTTTGGAGCATATATAACTGATTTGAGAAATAAGGCTAAAACATGCAGATTGGGTGATTTAAGGGATAAGTTGATAAAAGAGACTTGTGTGTGGTATTAAAGATGATACTGTGAGAAAGATTTTGCTTCATGACAGTGATATAACTTTGAATAAGGCCATTGAGATTTGTCAGATTTATGAGCTCACAGAAAAGCACACAAATATGCTTACAAATGAAAATAGCTCTAGAAGGCACAGTGACAAAGCTCATGTTGATAGTATGCAGCATGTGGTTAAAAGAAACAGGCTCAAGCACATGGCAGCAACTGTAGCCCCTGCAGCACTCACTGGTAAACCCCAGAGCTTTCCAGCAAATTCCAGAGTTCATACAGTCTCAGTGAAGCATAAGAGTAAGTCAGCAAACAGGCATAAGGGTGAGGGTGCATACTTACCTAATTCCATTGCCAATTGTCGTAATTGTGGTGGAAATCATGAATCTAAAAGGAAAATGTTTAGCTTTTGATCAGCAATGCCATAAATGCAATAAATGGAATAATTTCAAAGGGTGTTGTAAATCAAAGGGCCACCATTCTTTTATTAAAAGGGAACATTTCAAGAAACAAGTTGATCAATTAGAAAGCTGCAACCTTACTCTTTATGTAGATGGTGTGTCAGTTCTTCATGAAACAGTGCAGTTGATTTAAGTGAAAATAATGGAGTATTTTGTACTGTTCAGATAAATGGCAAACCCACAGAGTTCAAAGTTGGCACGGGTTCCAAGTGCAATGTTATGTCAGCAGCAATATTTGCCATAGTGTGTCATGGTGAAAGGCTTGATTTGGCAAAGTGTGCAAAGCTTGTTGCTTATGATGGTGAAGAAATTCAGACTGAAGGCTCAGCAGTACTTTCATATTACTCCGCTAGGAGATGTTACAATTTGTTATTTTATGTGGTCAAGAGGCACGCCCAGACATTATTAGGCCTTAGAGAAAGTTTGAAAATGGGACTGCTTTTATTTAACAAGGAAGTCCATTATGTTGGCTTAAAAAACACTACTCTAATTTCTCCCGGCACATTTTTTCTACCTATGCTGATCTTTTCGAACACAAACTAGGGAAGCTTCTAGTTGTGTACTCCATGAAGTTAGACCCAGATGTCAGTCCACTTATTGGGCCATCTTGAAAAGTTCCAGCAGTCAATGCAGGACAGAGTCAAAGCTGAGTTAGATAAAATGGTGTGACAAGGTGTGATTTGTCCAGTTGCAGAACCAACTGAATGGGTATCTTCCATGGTGGTAGCTCATAAGAAAAGCTCAGATGACATCAGAATATGTTTTGATCCATGAGATTTGAACAAAGCACTAAAAAGACCACATCATCCAATGCACACAGTTGAAGAAGTTGCAGCTCTGATGCCAAATGCCACTGTTTTTTTCTATCTTAGATGCAAAGAGTTCCTTTTGGCAAATTTAGCTTGACAAGAAATCATCATTGCTAACAACTTTCAGTATTCCGTTTAGAGGGAACAGATTTTTGAGAATGCCATTTGGGATACATTCTGCAAGTGAAGTCTTTCAGCATGCAATGGAGCATCATTTTTCTGGGTATCCTTGTGCTATTATAGTAGACAACATACTAGTAGAAGGTAATGGTGAAGCTGAGCATGACAGAAACCTCAGAAAAAGTTCGAGAAAGAGCTCATCAAGTGAATCTTAAGCTCAATCCACAGAAATGCAAATTCAGGCTACAGGAAGTTACTCATGTTGGTCATTTATTTAGCAGTTCAGGCCTATGACCAGAACTTCTAAGCAAACAGCCATTCTCGAGATGCCAGCTCCAGAGAATGATTAAGTCCTGCAACTTTTTCTTGGCATGGTTAACTATCTAGGCAAGTTCATTCCAGATTTGAGACAACTTTCAGCATCACTGAGAGAGCTGACACATAAAGATGTATCCTGGTCTTGGTTAGAGCAACACCAAACAGCATTTGATTTCCTGAAACAGAGAATTGCTAGTCCACCAACTCTCAGATACTATGATGTTCACATGCCAGTTACTCTTTCCTGTGATGCTTCAAGATTTGGTCTTGGTGCAGTCATTCTCCAAGAGGGTCAGCCTGTTGCCTATGCATCGAGAACTCTTACCCACACTGAAATGCAGTATGGTCAGATAGAGAAAGAGCTTTTGACAATTGCGTTTGCATGTTCAAAGTTCCATGATTATGTTTATGAGAGACCTATCCAGATCAAAACAGACCACCAACCCCTAGTCACTATTTTGAGAAAGCCTATGCATGCAGCTCCAGCCAGACTGCAACGTATGATGTTAAGATTGCAGAAGTATAATTTCAATCTTGTTTACACAAAAGGCAGACTTCTTTATCTTGCTGATTAACATTGAATAAATCTTTTGGAGTTTACCCTCTGGATCAGAGCCTGTTTTCTTTTTTGTTTACATTATCCAGATCACCCAGAAATACCACTGAACAGCATGAGAATGAGAACCTTGATTTTGAAGTCATGGAAGTGAGAAATTTTTTTCCACAAGTCTTGAGAGATCACAGAGTCACAGATCCAGTTTTACAAAGGCTCAAACACCTTATCAATCAAGGATGGCCCTCTAAACAATCTAGTTTACCTCAAGAAGTGCAACCTTATTTTCCATACAGAGATGAAATTTTGTCTGACAAAGGTATCATTATGAAAGGTCTGAAAGTAATCGTTTTAAAGTCTTTGCAACAAGAGTACATTACTATCTTGCAATGTCGTCACCCAGGAACCGACTCTACCAAAAGAAGGGCAACATTATTAGTATTTTGGCCTTCTACGTCACAACACATTGAAAGAGTACTTTTATCTTGTTCTGTGTGTAATAGTACTAAGCCACATCAACAGAAAGAACCGCTTCAGCTAAACCAGATTCCTGAACTACATTGGTGGACAGTAGCCACTGATATCTTCAAGTGGAATGGTCAGCATTATTTGGTATTAGTAGACTCTTATTCAAATTGATTTGAGATTGACCTACTTCTCAACCTAGCATCCATTACTGTCATAACTAAGATGAAGCATCATTATACAATCCATGGTAGTCCACACAAAGTTGTTTCTGACAGTGACACACAATTTACAAACCAACAGTTCAAACTAATTGCCAAAGAATGGGACTTTACTCATGTCACAACTAGCCCAGAGTATCCGCAGTCAAATGGTTTGACAGAATGTACAGTTCAAAGTGCAAAACAGTTACTAGAGAAGTCAAAATGAGACAATAGTGATGTTTTCTTAAATCTCTTGAATCTCAGAAACATTCCTTGTGGTAAACATCGTGGTTCACCTGCTCAGACTTCTGTCGAGAGAAACCAGAACCACATTACCAACCAGTAGTCAGTTGTTGATTCCATGTGTCAAGAATAACAGGTCAGTGAAAACCAATCTGTTGAAGAAGCATTTAGCCCAGAAGTCCTACTATGATAAGACCAACAAACCGCTTAATCCATTATGAGAAGGAGAAGTGGCAGGTATGCAAACATCCAAAGGTTATGATCGGATCAGAGTCATGTAGTGTATCGGCTCAGAGCTGAGATCATACATTGTAGAATCATAAGGAGTAGAGTTTAGGCAGAATCAGAAACATTTGATGCCAGTGTCTGAGCCTATACCACAGCACATAGCCTGTGAGAAGGACTCTTTATTTTAGAGTGAGTTGTCTAATGTTCCAGCTCCAGAGAATATCCCCGTTCCTGTGACAAATCCAGAAGTTCCTGATGCGAATTGTTCACCAAAGACTGTCCCTGTTGCTAAATCCAGTCCAGATTGTTATGTTACCAGATTTGGCTGAATCTCCAGACCATGTAATAGATACGCAACAACTTGGGCATGAACATTGTGTTTCTTTCTAATGTCTATAATGATGCATACCTAACTCTAATGTTATTTTGCTAAGGGCAATCTTTTTTAAGAGGGAGGATGTAGATCAATGTGTGTGTGTATGTATCTCTAAGAAGCTATCCAAGAGCTTGCACAAGTGTATAAATACTGAGCACGTGCAAGCCTGAATGCCATTTTGTAGTAAGCCATTGAGATGTAAGCATGTATGTATGTGAGGTCTGTCCGTTAACCAGTTTATTTATACTTTATGATGCTGCTATTCATCCTGATGTGTTTCTATGTATTAAAGCATCTAAATGAAATACCCTGCCTGCTTGTCACCTATGTTAGAAAGGGATGAGTGAAATGAACCATGTTCTAATTTATTTATTTATTTATTTACTTAAATGTCTTTACTGCGATGAGCCAACTGGGCAGAGATCCTTTTTCAGAGGAGACCTAGTGAGAAAGTCTCCACATGAATTTAGACAAAATAATGAATAACATTTTACAATGCAATTTTCAAACAGTTGTACAGCAGAAAATTCAACAGTATATAAATATATATGAGCAGCATATTTTTGGGTACAATTCTTGGTTTCCTTGTTTTGTTGACTGTTGACATTGTGCTCATTTGTCTGTGAATAAAATGCACAGCTTGCAGTATATGAGTTTAATGTTAAAATATTAACTATAAATGCATGTTTAATTGAAGTTTTTTTGTAGGCACAAGGATGTGAAATGAACTGTGTTGGGCAACAACAGCTTGGTACTTAGATGAGTTAAGGCTATGAGCTGCTTCCTGTTGTGCAACTTTTGATTCCATCTACCTTTATTTGTCTAGTGCAACTTTGACCAAGTCATTTCACCAGACAATGCTCCTGGGCTGCTCCTGAAGAGAGACACTTGTGTCCAGTAGGCTGTTCCAAGCTGTTAGCAAATTCATTACACATTTGTCTTTGAATCTTTGAATTCATGCATCTTTCAGATAGCTCCTAATTAGTGCTGCTTGACTCTGAATCCCTGCACGACTGCTGTAATTTAATGGATTGCCAGATGCATTTTCAATAAATGTGAGTTTCAAAGGAAGAGAAATTTACTGTTGCCCATGCTGTCTGTTTTTAAAGTGAGAGTGTTTTGCTCACCAAATGTCTCTCAATGTTTTTACAGTAAAATTTGTAATAACAGTTTTAAATTAAATCCAAATCTCTGCAATAAGTGTACTTAAAGAAGAAAATGATATGCCTACTGCCAGGTCTCAACAGTGTTTTGTGATCATTTGGGAGAGACAGCCAAGTAATAGGATATCAGTATGGTTGTGTGTGTGTGGAGGGGGGTCCATTACTCCATCTAGGACCCTATTTGCCCATGATCTGTCTGTGCTTTTAATTGTTTACAAAATGCACATGGGTATATAGCCTCATACATATGCCCAGTCTTGTTGTGTTTATATCTTTTAAATCAGGTAAAGTGGCAACCCAGGAGAACTATCTGGTTAACTGACTTACTCAAATTCACACATTAGGTAAATGGAGGTAGAATCAAACCCTGTACCCTTGATTACAGCAAGCACTACACTAAGAGTTTGGAGTCTTAATCATCTGCGCTAAGTACCAGACCATCACTTTTGTCTTCATTTTCTGATAAATAACTGAGATTTAAAAGTAGCTAACATTTATAGTCAGTCAGTAATGCAAATTATTAGCTTCATATTTTTTGTTGCTCAAATATTCAGGAAATGCACGTTGATGCAAAAATTGCTCTGTTAACTTTTTTAGTGAATTAAAGTGGTTTGACTCATATCTGTCACTGATTTTGCTTCATATTTATGCTCTGACCCTCATCAACTTCTTTTTTTCTGGAAACTGACTGACGATTATCATCAAGCAGTAATGCCAGTCACTACAGTTTCATAGTTTTTATTGTTTGGAGAAAGAATGTCCATGCAATAGGTTTTGCTCTGTTAACATTTTAAGTGATTTGGAATTGTTAGGAACATATGTTTACAAACTGCTTCCTGTAGTGAGAGGTGCAGGGTTTGAATCCTTTTACCTCCATTTCTCTGCCTTGCGATGTTCAGCAAGTCACTTAACCAGACACTGCTCCTGGGTTAACCCTGATAAGGGACACTTTGTCCATTGAGTTTAACTGATTAACAAATGTACACATAGTGTTTAATATGTGTCCCTTTTTGTCCCTTATTATTTTTGGCTTTGTCCAGAACTCTTGAGCAAAGAAACTTAGAGGTATTTGCATCTGTTCCTTGTAAAGTTGGTAGCTTCTGGAAATTGTAGCAGGTTGTGGTCATTAAGTAATGACAGGCATGTGAGTTTCAGATTTTGTATCTTTCAGAAAATGCTTGATAATGCAAAGCTAGTTGTTTTATCAAATGTCTAAGTATATAAGAGAAAGTTTAAAATCTGTTCCTGATTTTGTTCCTTGTTTTTGATTCTTGAGCTATGACATTGAGAGGGCAAAATGAAGTTACACTGGGTGGTTCTGACATCAGGGAGCTGAGATACATTTCTGGGTCAGTATTTATGAAGTTATGCATTCACTTAATCTCAAACAAATAATCTTCACTTAATTTCAAGCAAATAATCTGAGATGTAAAGTCATACAAGTGGCTGTAATATGTGTGTGTGTGTGTGTGTGTGTGTGTGTGTGTGTGTGTGTGTGTGTGTGTGTGTGTGTGTGTGTGTGTGTGTGTGTGTGTGTGTGTATGTATGTGTACATGTCTGTGGGTCAAAGATCAACGTATTAGCAATATACTGAGTAGAATAAAGTAACAATAACTGACATGGTGAAAAAAATCTAGAGGTGTAATGTGATGTTAGAGAAAAATATGTGGGAGATAATATGCAGAAAGGATTGTATGAGAGTGTGGTAGAAAGTAATAGTACTGGAGTGGTAAAAAAGTATGCTGAGAAGTTGTATTGAAATGTGTACTGCAGAACAGTATTGGAGTTAGGTAGGGTCATGACATGTACAGGTTTTGGTTCTTATAAAGTGTAGTTTGAGTTCTTTCTTAAACTGTATAGCGTGTGTAATGGAGCGTAATTGGGATGAGAGGTTATTCCATGCCTGGGATAGGGTGGATTTATATAGTAGTCTACCAATAGTTCTTTTGGATTTTTAGATGTCAAGGAGTTGTTGGTTAGAAGTACAAAGTGTGTGATTTGGTGTGTAGATGGATACTAAGGAGGAAAGGACAGGGCAGGAGGATGGTTTATATAGTATGGAGTGAATAATTTGTAACTGAGATGGAAGAAGTTGTTGAGGGAGTTCTAGCCATTGTAGTGAGTTGAGTGCAAGGCAGTGGTGTGAGTTATGTGGGGAGTTTGTGATGAAGCTTGCTATTTTGTGGTAGGTTTGTTGGAATTTGGCCAGGGTAGTGCATTGAGTATTAGTTAGTATTGGGGTAGAATAGAGAAAGGAGGGGAGAAGAAGACCCTGAGCCAGGGACAGTCTGGCATCATAGGTCAGGAATCTACTGTTTTGGTAGAGCATACCCAGATTTTGGTGAGCTTATTTAATACTTTGAAGGATGTGTAGGTTAAATTTACGTTCATCATCAATGATGGCTCCTAGAAGTTTTGTGTGGGAGTCAGGTTGTATGTTGGTGTTACTGGAGGATGAGATGAGAAAGGTAGATTTTTAGGTGAGAGAGAGTCCGTGGGAGGAATAACAGGAGTTTGGTTTTCTTAGGGTTTAGGATGAGTAGATTATCAGCTAGCCATTTTTGAACAGATAGAAAGGTGTCCCTGGTGAGAGTGTGAAGGTCAGAGATATTGTTAGAAGTGCAGATGAGAGTTGAGTCATCAGCGTATTGGATTAGTGCAGATTGTTTGCAGGCGGTATGTAGCTCATTTGTAAAGATGTTGAATAGGAGGGGTCCCAAGATGGAGCCTTGAGGCACCCCAGTTGACACTGGGAGGTGGGGTGAGCAGGAGGAGAGCCAATGAACAGATTGCTGTCTATCAGACAGATAACTAGAGAAGAAGGCTAGGGTGGAGGGAGATAGATTGAGGTTGGAAAGTTTAGTCAGAAGTAAAGGGTGAGAGACAAGTGTCGAATGTTTTTGAGAGGTTGAGGAAAAGGCTGGATACTAGGAGGTTTTTATCACGGGCTTCAGCTATTGTATGTATAAATGACAGGAGGGCTGTAGAGGTGCTGTGGTTAGGGCGGAAACCATGTTGGGTGGGAGTGAGGAGGTTGCTTTGGAGGAGATAGTTTAGGAGTTGTGAGTGTACACATTTTTTCATAAGTTTGGAGAGAGGATGGTGATTGGATGAATGTTTGATGGGTCTGTTGAGTTTCCCCCTTTATGCAAGGGGATAGTGAAGATGGATTTCCAAATATCTGATACTGTAGCTTCCTGGATAGATCTATTAATTAAGATAAATACTGGCTAGACTATGGATTCTGCAACAAATTTGAGGAAAGTTGGTTCATAGGTTCATAGGTTAGTACTAAGCTAACTGCCCTTGCGAGCCATTTTAAGCCTAGCCAATTATCCCTTGTGAGACTCAAACCCTGCACCTTGTGTTTGTAAGGCAAACACCTTAACCATTAGGCCACCCTCCCAACCTTATGTGGTGGAAGGTTGTCTGAGGAGGGAGAGCAAGGTTTAAGCTTCAGAAGGAGTGATATAATATATGAAGTTGGAACTAGTTTGAAGGAGAAAAGGTTACTGTTGTGTGGCTTGGGAGGGATACGGGTGCAATTTGTGTTGCAGTTTGAGGGTGTTAGCTTCTGGACAGTGTCGATGAAGTATCTATTGAGAAGGGTAGCAGTTTCTAGAGAACTGATGTTTGGGTAAGGGGAGGGATTTGAAGGGGATCTGGGATTGAGAATTTTCTTTAAGATGGACCAGAATTTCTGTGGATTGGTTTTGCAGTTATTTTGGGGAGAGTTATAGTATGATTTTTTTGTCCTTACAGACATGTCTTTTGACAAGGTTCTGAAGTTCTTTGTAGTTGTGAAATAGGGAAGGTTGTTTAGTCTTAGTCCAGACTTTCCAAGTATTGTCACATTTATGCATGAGCGATTTAGTTTCTTTAGAAAGCCAGGGGGCAAAGTTAGATTTGATTCAAATATGCCTGGTAGGGGCTAGGGATTTGAGTATATCTAGGAATATGTTGTTAAATTTATGGACAGCATCATTCAGAGGAATTTGTTTAAGGATGGACCAGTCAATGGTAGAGAGGATAGAGTTGAATTGGGTAGTATTAAAGTTATATAGTTGATGACAGTCTCTATAAGAGTGAGGTTTTTCTGCCTGGGAAGAGTGTCGTAGGATGCTAGTAGGAAGATGGTCACTCAAAGAGTTTGCTAAGGTAGTTGGCCTGTGGTAAAGGTTGGGTGAATTAGTGAGAATCCAGTGAATGGTCGAAGTGGAAGAGGTGTTATTGTGTAGGCGGGTGGGGGATGTTATCAGTTGTTGGAATCCATAGAGCTTGATACAGAGCTCTGTGGAGTTAGTAGAAACTTTGGTCCAATCTATGTTAACATCACCTAGGATGACAGTTTTGTAGGTATGTTGTGAGAGAACCAAGAGAGGATAGATTCTAGGAATGGAATATTATTACCAGGGGGAATATAAATGGAGGCAATGACAAATGTCTTAGGGGGTTAAGATAGCAGTTGAGGATGATAAGTTCAGCTGTGTGGAAATCAGGAGTAGGTGTGGTGATGGTGGAGAGGTTAAAGTTATTGGCATGGAGGATGGCAACACCACCACCCTTTTTATTAACTCTATCACAGTGGTAGATATTGTAACCAGGTGGCAGTATTTCTTTGTTAGTTATGTGGGGTTTTAGCCAGGTTTCAGATAAGGCTAGGATATGAAGGGTGGTTTGAGCTATTCAAGAATGTAGCTCAGTGGTTTTGTTAGTGAGGCTTTGTATATTTATTTATAGAAAGGTGTTTGTGCCATGAGGTTTGATTTGAGGGAGGTTGAGGAAGGAGTGGGGGCTCGGATGATGTAGGGGTGGAGGAGCTGTTGGTGGGTGTAAGGTTTTGGGCAGGGGAGGGTGGACCTGGATTTGAGTGTATATCACCAGCGAGTAGTATGTTGCTTGGAAATGAGATAGGGTGTGTTAGTGAGAAAAAGTGGTGGTGGAGTTTTGGCCTGGATTTATAGGAGAGGGAGTAGCTGTCAAGTATAATGAGTTTATGATAGCAGTAAAAGGGAGGTTGAAGAGAGATGGGGAGATTAAGATGGGGTGAGATGGAGGGGAAGGTTTGACAGTACATGTGGTAGGAGAGTATAGAAAAGGTTGGGAGAGCTTTGCATGATAGGAGGTTAGATTTGCGAGTAGAGTTAGGATCGGTAATGACAGGTAGAGAAGTAGCATGTTTACTTATGTGTTGAGTGAAGGAGGGATTATGAGAGTACAGACTGGTTGGGTATGGAGGGAGTAAACTAGGTAGTGATGGTGTAAGAGGTGGGAAATGTCAGAAAGGAGGTGAAGTGTTAGTGGTAAGATAATGTCAGGAAGGAGAGGGATTAGAGGTAGGCAGGAAGTGGAGTGTGGAGTGTGGATGGTCAATATGGACAGGAAGAGGAGGGTTTGGATAGTATAAATGTAATTGATGTGGAGATGGGTGGAAATGGGGGTAGGGTAGGGGAGAGAAGTGAGCCCGAGCAGAGCGAGGGTGAACAGAGCAGGGAAACACCAGCAGGAGCATCAGAACCCAAGAAAAACTATCAGGAAAGCTGGTAAGTTAAGTTTAAGAGGAGCCAGGAGTGACTGGGAAAAGAGTAGAGAAAACAGGCTCAGGGAATAGAGACTAAAACAGGATAGAATGTAAGGAGAAATTAACAGCAAGGAAAAACTAGCAAAGGTCAGCAGGATAGAGTAGTGCAAAATGGCAGGCTAAAGAGAGATGTAGATAGAGATAGGAGCATAGAGCTAGGGGTCTTAAGAGCAAGAGTTACTTGTAGAGGGGAGGGAAAAAACAGAGTAGGAAGAAGATGGAGGACTAGGGAGTGACCTGGTGATGTGTAGGAGGCAGCAACCAAGGGAAAAAATGGAATACAAAACAGTACTGTTAAGATATAAAATAAGAAGCATTAACAGGACATACTCTCAGAAATTACACCCAAAAAATAGAGGGAGGCAGTCTTCAATTGGGTCTTGGGTACATGTAGTTTCCAACAGTGTAGGCCAGTGATCTTTGAGGCTGTCCTAACTCTCAGAAATTATACCCAAATATAGAGGGAGGCAGTCTTCAATTGGGTCTTGGGTACAGGTAGTTTCCAACAGGGTAGGCCAGTGATCTTGTGTAAGGAGTCTGTCCTAACTCTCAGAAATTACACCCAAAAATAGAGGGAGGCAGTCTTCAATTGGGTCTTGGGTGCAGGTAGTTTCCAACAGGGTAGGCCAGTAATCTTGTGTAAGGAGTCTGTCCTAACTCTCAGAAATTACACCCAAAAATAGAGGGATGCAGCCTTACTCAGAAAAGCATATACCTAATTTTGTGTTCTTTAAATAGAATGCAAAAAACTATGTTCAATTAATGAAATTCTAATAATGATAATGTCCACATATACCTTCATGTTTAAAATAAATTAATTAAAAATGTACTAAATATGCTATCATGAATAAAAAATATTCCCACTCTTAATTTGCAATAAATACATTATTCACATTAAAATATAATATAAATTAAAAACAAAGAAAATGAATGAACAGGGGTGAATAAGACTTAAAAATATTCTTCAAAGGAAACTGGAAGATCAACTCCCTCCTTTAAAAACCTGTAAACTATAAATAATTCAAAATCTCCAAAAGCACTTGGGCTTCAGACCAGTTGTTTTACATTGAGAATGTTTGTGGTCCGCACTGTTGTGGCAGGACAGGCAGTTTACATCCTTCTAAATTGGGAATTGCTGATTGAAGGCTCAGTGTCTGTTATTCTAAAAGTGTATTCGTTCTGGTTTAAGCACTTGGGCTTCAGGCCAGTTATTTTACATTAAGAAGGTTTGTGGTCTGCAATCTTGTGGGAGGAGAGGTTAGATTCTGCCCTTCTGAGCTGGGAATTTCTGGTTAAAGGATTATTGACCCTGCTTATTTGAACTTTCTTTCTGAAACAGGTGCACCTTTTTTGCTGTAACATAGACTAGATTCAGACATGCTGAATCTAGCTTTGTTTGTATAACTTGAGCACTAACCCAGGCCATCTTTTTTGGAGAATGTTTCCCTGCACCCTAGTGGCAGGAGTGTGCAGTTAGAACTTGTCTGATTGAAGACTGCTGGAACAGGGCTCGGTTTTGAGCTTTTTTACTGGTTAATTGGGTAATTTGTATAAATCAGTTTGCTTGTTTTCTATAGTTATATAAAAAAATTGCACTTTATTCATCTGCTTTTACTGTATTTGTGTTTCTTCCTACTTTATTGCATTTATTCTGCTGCATTTATTACTGCTTGTTAGTAGCCTGTTTACATTGTAACTGTTATTCTAAACCTTTGGTTGAAGCACTTGGCTTCAGACCAGTTGTTTTACATTAAGAAGATTTGTGGTCTGCACTGTTGTGGCAGGACAGGTAGCTTACATCCTTCTAAGCTGGGAGTTGCTGATTGAAGGCTTAGTGTCTGTATTATAAGAGTGTATTAGTTCTGGTTTAAGCACGTGGGCTTTGGGCCAGTTATTTTACATTAAGAAGGTGTGGTCTGCACTCTTGTGAGAGGAGAGGGTAGATTCTGCCCTTCTGAGCTGGGAGTTTCTGGTTAAAGGCTTGTTGTGCCTGCTTATTTGAACTGTTTCTTTCTGAAACTGGTACTCCTTGTTTGTTGTAGCATAGACTAAATTCAGACCTGCTGAATCTAGCTTTGTTTGTATAACTTGAGCACTAATCCAGCCCATCTTTTTTGGAGAAGATTCCCCTGCACCCTAGTGGCAGGAGTGTGCAGTTAGAACTTTTCTGATCGAAAACTGCTGGAACAGGGCTCAGATTTTAGCTTTGTATTGGTTAATTTGTTTAAATCAGTTTGCTCATTTGCTACTGTTATATTAAAAAAATACACTTTATGCATCGCTGCTTAGCTAGGGTTAAACTATTCTGGCATTATAAAGTCTGCTATTCAAATTTACTTTTAGAACTAGCCAGTTTTTTAGTTTTAGCACTCAGATCTGTGTCTTTGAGCTCAGCACTTGTTCAGAACTTGTCGTAAGCACTAAATAAGCTACAAATTACTACAGCACTCAACTTTCCTCGCTTGTCTAGAGGAAAACAGTTTGTAGTACTTAAATAAGCACCTACCCAGGCATGACTAAGGACCAGCTCCTGGTGTTTTCTCCTGTCTACCTGATGAATCTGGGCATCTTGGGGCAATGCAACAATTGTCTCATGTACACAGACAACTCTCCTCTCCTACCACTCAACACTACAACCTGTGAGAGATGCACTTATATAGCCAAACTGGAAGCAAAGCTATCTTCACCCAAGACTGGACCAGACAGTCAAGAGGAGAAGGTAAACACTTGCACCTTACCGCACTCAACACCTACACCACCAAAACACACACATGACAACACAAAACACACACCTATATTCATGGAGGTTCTCAATAAAAATCTGCTCATGCAACAGAGACCTCCAAAGCAGAAATGCATGCAACCTCCACTCCCCAACACAACCTAAATGACACATAGCCCACAAACTCAGTGTGCCACTCAACCACAGCCCATAAGGCATAACAACGTACACAACACTCTAGTCATAGGTGACTCTATAGTCAGGCACACTGATGTTCCACTCACCAGGCTAAACAAGGAGGAAAGTTACTGTCAGCTGCCTGGCGGGCGCCAGCATCTGCCACATAAAGCATGCACTCAGGTCGCTCCCCAACAAATACAAATATGACTCTGTCATTGTCCATGTTGGTATGAATGACCTGAGACGTACCTCCCTGGACTACATGAAAAGAGACATGGAGAAGCTATCCGGTCTTGTAGCCCAAGCAGGTATGACCCTGTCCCTGAATAGCAACCTGCCATCACCCAGAATGATACCACAGTACAAGGACAAAATGATTGACTTCAACAATTGGCTAAGCTTCTGGTGTCATTCTAAAGGGATCCAGTATCTATCTGCCTGGGATGACATGATCGACAGACCACGATGCTATGCCAGAGATGGCCTGCACCTGTCGCCCTTGGGATTCCGGATACTAGCTAAGGCTCTTGCCACCCTTATAGTGCCTTTTTTAGGCAAGGTTCAAATGACAAATTCTCCACCGTAACAGGTACAAGCAAGCAAAATCTGAGGGTAAGGCTACTCAGTCCTAGAAGTTTAAACCTCAAAATGCATTCACTCGAGGCACTCCTTAAAATGGAGGACATCGACATCTGTGCAGTGACAGAGACCTGGTTCAAGGTTCCAGAGAGCATCCCTGCATTACCAGGCTATCATTCATACCACACCTTTCGGCCACCTAACCTGGACTGAAACACTAGAGGTGGTGGCGTGTCCATATTCATTAAGGATATCCACACCTCAAGGCTAGTTGCTCAGCATAATGCATCCGAGATTATCCAAGTGGGCTCCCTATTAGAAGACTGAAGACACATTCTTTCAAATCCATCTTGGTCGAACTCAAAAGCCTGAAATAGCAAAATATCGAAGCGGCTTTTAAGCAAATTCTTTCCCTGGGAAAGAATTTGCTTGGCCACTTCGTTACTTTGCCATTTTCGGCACTGTAGTGCTGTCTTGGTGTTGGTATATTTAAGTAGGGGTGTGGGGGGGCAAAGACCCCCACTTAATGTAGTGTTTAAAGTTATTTATTTATTTATTTATTTTGTTGTTCCCTAGGAAAAAAATTGCTGTTCTGACAGTTCGAAATTGTAAGCTTTTGCTTACATAGGGTCGATTAATCACCATTCGCTTTTTTAAGTGTTTGGTTATCTAATATAGACCTTCCAAGTGCAACTAACTCTGGGCAAGAATGCAATTCAAATTGTAACTTGCTACAGATCCCCCACCATGCCCCAGGATTCCCACTCCTCATTTCTTGATACACTATTAAATATTAGGGTACAACCCAACACCCTAATAATGGGCAATTTCAACTACCCCACCATTAACTGGGAAAACTACTCATGTGCCAAATATTTTGCTCAATGTTTTCTGGAATTCATAAATTACAATGCCTTAGATCAACTTATCCACACCCCCACCAAGGGCAGCAGTATCCTAGACCTGGTCATTACCAACATGGGCGACCGGTGTTCCGCACCAGAGGTCAATTCCTCATGGGTCAGATCCAACCACAAGCTAATCAGCGTAGACATCCACATCCCACCCCCATCCCTCATTAGGGAAACCACCGTAAATAATTTCTCCAAAGCCAACTTCATGCTTCTTAAGACAGAAGTGGCAAACTTCACGACACCCACGCAGACGGACAATAGAGGCACGACTGCTGAATCCTACACAAATGCACTTACACGAGTGCATGGATTGTGCTACCCCTAACACAACCAAAATGCTATCCTTCAAAAAGGAAGCCAATATGGTGGTCCCCTGCCATAAACAAACTCTACAACAGAAGAAAGAAACTGTTGCAAAAAAAGAGTAAAATCCCATGACTGGAAGAACTCCCTGGTCAACCTCAGTAAGAAGCTGAGATCCCTCATAAAATCCTCCAAAGCACAGCAACACTCAGATCTGCTCTGAGTTACAGCACAATAGCACTAAATATACAGAACCAACTGATTTTGCCAACATCCTGGCAGATAGATTCAGTGCTAACTTTACCCCCCCCCCCCTCTAAAGGGCCCATCTCGATATCGGAAGAATGCAAAGTTTCTGTAATCAAGCTGCACAGGTAAAAACCACACTCTCCAAAGCCAAGAACACAGCATCCCAATATCCCAGGCTGTGTTCTATATGAACTACAGAATGAACTGGCACCCCACCTAAGCACCATGTTCAATCATAGCCTCACCTCAGGTTTGTGCCCGCTGAATGGCGCATAGCAATGGTTATCCCACTCCACATAGAGGGAGCCACCACGGACCCTGAGAACTACCGCCACATTAGCCTAACAAGTTTGGTCTGCAAGGCCAATGAATGTATCATCATGGAACTTATAAACAAAGACATTGGTAATCTCCAAACTCTGGATCCCACCCAGTTTGGGTTTGTAAAAGGCAGATCATGTCTCCGAAACCTGATTGAAGCAGTCACCAAAGCCATAGATGAGGGTAAGGTGATTCACGCAGCCTATCTAGATCTCGCCAATGCTTTTGACACTATCCCCCACTCTGGAATTATAGATAAACTCACTAAACTAGGTGTAAATCCCTATGTCATAAGATGGGTTGCCAACTGCCTCACTGACAGAACCCACACTGTGAAAGTAGCAGACTCCAAATCTGATTTCACACCAGTGACAAGTGGAGTACCACAGGGTTCAGCCCTGGGTCCTCTCCTGCTTGGTATCTACATTTCTGAAGTACAGGCTAACACAGAAGGTCTTTGACTAACGAAGTTCACAGATGACTGCAAACTAGGAGCCATAATTGAAACTCCTAACGATGTGGACATCCTACAAAAGAGCCTCACTGAGACAGATGCCTGGTGTCAAAGCCATGGCCTCAAGCTCAATGCCAAAAAGTGCATTGTCATCATCTTTGGTTTAAACTCTGTACCTATGAGCTACCACATAGGTGGTAGTCTACTTCTACGTGGCACACCTCATCACAAAAGGTTTTTCATCCAGGAAAAAAGAGGTCACTGTTCCCCTCTACTCGTCACTCATTAGACCTATTATAGAGTACAATGCCCCTTTTGGTATGTACCTCACAAGACATCTACAACAACTGGAAAAGCTGCAGAAAGAGGATTACCAGCCTCAAACAGATGCCCTATGCAGACCATCTCAAAAAACTCCAGCTGTACTCCATTGCATATCGCCTACTCAAAGGCGATCTCTGCCTAACACACAAAGCTATGTCAAACCCAGATTGGAAATGCTGCACTTAAAGAAATCCCAATCCATCCGAGCTACATGCTCTATGGACCTAAACCTTGTCACCACAATAAACAGAACATGCTGGAGGGATAGATTCCTGTCCCAGAGACTTCCCATACTCTGGAACAAACTACCTATCTATGTCAAACAAAGCTCCTCATTAGCACTCTTCAAGAAAAATCTTGATGATTGGATGGGAAATAGGAAATTCATCCTGAGGATCACCTCTGTGTCTCTTCTTTACAGGGGCACAGGAAAATAATTTTCTTGGGTGGCGAAAGCCAGGGTACCATTTTGGCTAGGCTTGTATAGGCCCTCGGGCCGATAGCCTAGTACCTACCTATGAGCCTATGAACCTATCTGTCAGTTTTCATAACCAGTGCACTATTAATAGATAACTTATCATTAATTTCTGGAAAATGAGTTGTATTCAATAAAATTTGATAGTGTATCTCTTTAAATTCCAGGTATGTTTCCTAGTTCCTGCCTTTAGCATTTTGGGAACCTTTTCTAATACGCAAAATAAAAACTTTCTGAAACCTACACAAGCATAGGTATGTTTGCTGAGGTATATGCTGTTCTGATGAAGTTCTTTTCATTAAGGAACATAAGTTTTTAACATTAAAGAATTGGTCACTGACAACGTGTGCTTTTGTTTTTTAACTATTTCATTATATCATTGTACTGTGTTTTAACACATCAAAATCATTAGGTGGAATGGTTATTATATCTCGATTTGCCACTGTAAAGTGAACTTGGAGGTTTTTCTCACAATCCACTTTAGAACCCCTTTATACTAGTTACGCTACCCATAAGGAAGTAATTTTTTTAAATTTCCATATGAATAGAATGGCACTAGTGTGCATCGCAGGCATCTTATTTGGCTTCTGGAATCAATTTTTATTTTCACGTTTGCTTGAATTACTCTGATTTGTGTTCTCAGAGCAGCTCTTACCTCATTAACATTAGTTGTAAATGCTCAACAAAATAAACTAGATAAACTGTAATATTTAAACACTTTCAAGTTTTTGTCCAAAGTATGAAGGACCGTCTTGCACATTCTTCCTGAGTAATTCAGGAGCTGTAAATTGACCCCTCTTCCTTCTGCTTCAACAACATTTTAACAGAAATTTAAACTTCTTTGTTATTCACCTGTGGCAGTCTATGTGGTTTATACTGATTGTTGGCAAAAATGTGTTATGGTTGATTAAAACTCTTTTCTTACAATGAAGAACAGCACAAGATAAGTCCGACTTTCTGCTCTTGAATTTGGGTTAATGGTGTTTATTTTTTAACTTTCTTTCTGCTGAGCAAAAATCTCTGAGCATGACATTTCCCCACCTGTTGCATTGGTAGCTGCACCCTTGACTTGTTACATTGCAACATACCAACATTTCATCCAAACCATAATCCTTCAATGTGACAAATAAATAGCTTTTCTGTGTTATGACCATTGCCAGGATTTATAAGATTATGACAGTCACTGTTTTTCATATGGAAATGGTCTTTCATTTTTAGCAGTAGATTATGGGTGACTTGTTACCATGTATCAGATATTCTGTACTTTATTGCTATGGTGTTTTGGTGTTTTTTTTTTCACATATCCTAAGTGCCCCACTAGCTAACTACTGTACTCATTATGCCTCTGTAAAAAAAGGAACCTGGAGCGTTCACTGCGGACACTACTTTTAATACACCTTCTGTACGCTCACTTGCTGAAATACAAGACAAGACTATTTGGGCTGTTAAAATCACCTATCTTGGCTTACATAGCTATTATCATGGAATTTAAAAAAAAAACAACTAAAACTCTAAAATAGAAAACCTTTTTCATCTGGTATATAAAACACATCCAAGATTATGAAAAAATATGTACACAGGTGCAGGAAGGTCCATATTGCAAGCACAAACACTTAGGTTGTCGAATACGGCATGATCGACACCTATTAAGTGAACGCACAATTCACTGAAACCTCAAAACGCGGAATACAGATGACCGAATTGTTTTGTTTGGCCAACACCATTCCACCCAGTAACAAAAATAAAACATTGGATATGGCACGGTATCAAAAAGCGAGTGCAACTAAAAGCAAATAAGGTCACAAGCCTGCAAGGCTAGAAAGCAAAATATAATTTATTAAACAAAACAAAGGTGCAGGTAAGCACTTTCGCGATCTGCTAATTGCTTCATCAGACAAACTTGTTAAAAGTCAGCCAACATTTATACATTGCATCAACCAAACCATGCTTGAAACCAATTAAGCAGTTCTTAAAAAGACATTAGTTCATCATATATAAAACATATACAAAAAAGTCTAAAATGCCTAACAAATATGTATTAAATAAATAACATAAAAATATATGAAATATGCATAAAAGTGTGTGATGACACTTGTTAAAATTCTTGTTTATGTGTGTATAAACAGCATCCACATTCAGTGTTTCAAAGGGCGTGACTTCAAAAAAGGCTTTAGTGTGAAAGCTCCATTTAAGCCTGGTGGTTTTTCAGCATTAAAAAGCAAAATCCTTTTCAGCCCCTTCAGTCTGATTAGCCAAATCACCACCTCTCATGCTAACATCTAGAACTTGTAAGAACATAAAAACCTGAAATTATGTTCAGGACCATAATGCATGACATGTTCTAGAGCATTTGGAACAGGATTCCGATCTACATTAGGCAGAGCCCCTCACTAACACTCTCCAAGAGAAACCTTGACGAGTGGATGGGAAACAGAAAATTTACCCAGGGAGCACTGCAGTGGCTCTGCTAGACAGAGGCACAGGGAACTAATCTAAGGGAGTGGCGAAAGCCAACACATTCTGGCTAGGCTTATAGATGCCCTCAGGCAGATAGCCTAGTACTTACCTATGAACCTATGAACCTATTTGTATCTTTCTTATTATTAATATCTCTGTAATCCTCAAGTATTGTCTTTTAGACATCTGTTCATCTTACCTATATAGAACGCACAACACACATGGCAGAAAGCAAAGTAAACTATATTCATTGATCTACAATCAGCACAAAAGTCCAATTCTATTATGAACTGTAGAAGAGGATGGACATAAACCTGAGCAGAGTGAATATACTTATAGGCAAAACATCTCCTGCATGAGAACGTGCCCAATCTACTGGATTCAACCTCAGCCACATATTGTTGGGTGTTGCAACAAAGATGTTTCCTAAGAGATTTGTTGTTTCTGAATGAGAAACGTGGTGCTTTACCAATGATTCCTTTTAGCCCACCTATGGTATGCAGTATGCCCCAGTTCTATTTAATAATATCACAGTACCTGTTAATGTCGCTGGAATATTGCAGAGAAATCCTGAAAGTATCAGTATTCAATGTAGAAGTGTTGGTACTTGTGCTAACCACCCTTTCATCTACCTGCCCCCCCCCCCATTCCAAGCATCTGATATACAAAAATCAATTTCAGCTACTTTATAACCCCTATTAAGAAATTCCTTCTTAAGAGATTCTAAAGCCAGTTGTAAGTTTAAGTCGTTGTGCAGTCTCATCAAATGATAAACCTGGCCTTTAAGTACATTTCTTAGGTTTACTTATAATTACTCATTTGATAAGACTGAATTTTTAGATGTCAAACTTAACAAAGCAGATTTGAGAAGCATATCCACTAGTGTATATAGACAACCAACTAGAAAAAACAGTTATTTATATAAGAACAGCATGCACCCTAGACTATCTTCTTCACATCATGAAAACTTCGAGTCTGATCTCTCTCCATACAAATACATCTCTAGGTTTGGATTATATCCTGCTTTGTTTTATAGACGTTTTCAGTGAGATTTTCTATGATTTTATTGAAAACATTTCTGTTTTCTTTTGAAATGTGGTTTTACACATCTATTCGAACAAATCCAAAATAGTCCCTTTTCCAAGGAACTTCTCTCAAAACCTTAGATCCTTCAGATCCTTAAAAAAAAGCTATAGGTCTGTTGCTTAACTTGTATATTACAATTTTGGCAGCATTTTTTGCTACTAGGATTATAGAATATTAATACTGAAATGATTTCTCTGCTTCAGTTTAGGTTTACATTGACTATACAATCTCGTACTCCTGAATCATTAGTAGCCACAAAAAATTATTTTGTATTTCTCCTTTCTTTAGATACATCAAATGCATTTTTCTGTTTAAAGATAGGAAACAGCATATTTTCAACAATTCCTTTATGAATAGCATTACAATTTCTGTTTGGAAACTTCCCTACATTTTTATGGATTAATAAAATTTGTTTGAAATCCATTTGAGGCTGCTTTGTGTGTGTGTGTGTGTGTGTGTGTGTGTGTGTGTGTGTGTGTGTGTGTGTGTGTGTGTATGTGTCTGTTATGTGTATTGATCTAGTGGCATTCAATAGATCAAAATTACATCCACATGTTTAACATCTACCTAATAAAACACTGAAATGTGAATGCTGACACCCATCTGTGCATGCAGCAAGGTTAATTGTTGGTACATCTGGTAGTCCCCTGCCATTAATAAAATCTACAATAAAAGGAAGAAACTGTTACAGAAAAAAGTGAAGTCCCAAGACTGGAAAAACTCCCTTATTAACCTCAACAAAAAGTTGAGATCCCTCATCATAACCTCTAAAGCCAGCTATGAAGGCGCAATTGCGACAGACACTAAAAGCAACCACAAAGCCTTCTATACTTATATCAAGAATCTTCATGGCAATACTCAGGTTTTCTCTGAGTTACTGCACAATGGTATCTCCTATGCTGAGGCAACAGATATTGCCAACATACTGGCCGACAGATTCAGTGCCAACTTTACCCCCCCCCCCAAAGGACCAATCACAATACCAGAGGAATGCTAGGCACCCAGCATTACTGCAGCACAGGTTAAAGCTGCATTGTCCAAGGCCAAGAATACAGCTTCCATGGGACCCAGCAATATCCCTGGATGTGTTCTACATGAACTACAAAGTGAACTGGTACCACATCGGTGTGCCCTGTTCAATCACAGCCTCACCTCAGGCTTTGTCCCTATCGAATGGTGCACTGCTACAGTCATCCCTCTCCATAAAGGGGGAGCAACTACAGATCCTGGGAATTATTGCCACATTAGCCTGATGAGTCTGATATGTAAGGCTATGGAGTGCATCATCATGGACCTAATTAACAAGGATACAAGGAATCTCCAAACTTTAGATCCCACTCAATTTGGTTTTATGAAAGGTAGATCATGCCTGCTCAACCTGGTTGATTTCTTTAAGTCAGTCACCAGAGCTGTGGATGAGGGCAAGGCAGTTCATACAACCTACCTCGATCTGACCGAGGCCTTTGATACCATTCCCCACTAGGAATTACTGATAAACTCACCAAACTAGGCATCAACCCCTATATCACTAGGTGGGTTGCAAATTGGCTCACAGATAGAACCTACAGTGTGACAGTAGTGGACCAGTCATGAGTGGAGTCCCACAGGGATTGGTCCTGGGTCCTCTCCTGTTTGGCATCTACTTCTCAGAGGTCCAGGCCAACACAGAGGGACTCTGGCTGACCAAGTTCACAGATAACTGCAAGCTGGGAGCCATTATTAACTCCCCAAGTAATGTAGACATCCTACAGAAAGGCCTCACTGAGACCAATGACTGGTATTGAAACCATGGCCTTAAGCTTAATGCCAAAAAATGCATTGTCATCCCCTTTGGGAAAAACTCAGTTCTCACTAATTACCACATCGATAGGAGCCCACTGAACACTGAAGGCATTATAAGAGATCTGGGGACACAGGTTGACAGCAACCTCTCCCTTGACACCACATTGCTACTATGGTCAGAAAGTCCTTCTATGTGGCCATCTCATTACCAAGGGTTTTGCATCCAGGAAGAAAGAGGTCATCATCTCTCTCTACTCTTCCCTCATTAGGCCAGTCATCAAGTGCAATGCCCCATTTGGCATGTACATCACTAGACACATGCAACAGCTGGAAAAGCCACAAAAGTACCTCATGACGAGGATCCTAGGCCTTAAACACATATCCTACACAGACAGACTCAAAAACCCCCAGCTATTTTCTGTCTCATATTGTCTACTAAGAGGTGATCTCTGCTTGACTTACAAAGCCATGTCTGACCTAGCTCTGTTAGAAATGCTACATCTAAAAAAATCCCAATCCCTCTGCACCACACACTCCAGAGACCTCAACCTCATTACCACAATCAACAGAACATGCTGGAGGGACAGGTTCATAATCCAGAGATTGCCCATGCTCTGGAACAGACTTCCCATGCATGTCAAGCAGAGCACTTCACTGGCCCTCTTCAAGAGAAATCTTGATGAGTGGATGGGAAGTAGAAAGTTCACCCCAGTAATCACTTCAGTGATTCTACTTGATAGAGGCACTGGGAAATAACATCAGGCTGCACAATGGCAGGGCACTTCTGTGGGCTAGGCTTGAAAAGGCTCCAAGGCCATTAGCCTAGTACGCACCTATGAACCTATGAACATGCTAAACTGTACATAGTATTTTTGTAAGGGGCAACCTCCCTCTACACCCTCTATGTGGGGCTTACACCTCTACATCCACTGCTAACTATATATACCAAATCCAAGATTGTACTATTTGAGGGAGTTAAGTTGTCCAGTCCCCACTGTACTGCAATCTCATGAACCTAAACAGCAGCAACATTCAAAAAGTGAATTTTTAAACTCTGCAGGTGATAATGCAAACACTCAAACTCCTGAGAGTTTGGGCATTTGAATGGGACCTATATATATATATATATATATATTTATATATATATATATATATATATATATATATATATATATATATTTATATATATATATATATATACATATATATATATATATATATATATATATATATTAGATCA
>NC_056732.1:54681487-54793987 GCF_019279795.1 Protopterus annectens
AGGATCCTTGTGGATTTTGGGGAGAAAATACAGGTATTGTTGCTTGGGATCAACCAATCCCAATACAACTCTCTCCTGCATGCTACTAGCTTCCACCCACAACATATCATCATAACTTCCCTAAATCTCAATTTTTGAGGGTAAAGAGGATTTGTTCTAATTCCTCCTCATTCAGCCATTACAAGCAGGACCTAATTCACAGATTCAAGGATAGGAGGTATAAAAGTAGGTGACATCAGCAGGGCGAGCCAGTTTGCTTCTGATCAGGATAGAGCTGGGTTATTGGAATATCATAAAGATTCATCAGATACTGAGACTAAATTGAGATGGGTTACCACATATGGCAGGAATACTAAATCTTTTATGAAAATCATTCATAGACATTGGAATATTCTGCTGGCGGAAAACAAATTGTCTGACCATTTGGGTGACACATGTGCTTTTTCTTTCCATAGGGGCGGCAACTTGGATTCCCTTTTCAGCCACTATAAGAGATTGGACTACAGGGGGAATGTTCCATATCAAAGAACATTGACGGGAGATATTTTGAGGGGATTTGTCCCTTGCGGTCATTGTTCATACTGCCATTGGGTAAATAAGACAAAATAATTCAGCAGTAAGAATACATCTACAGTTTATAATATTTCTTTCTTGGCCAATTGCAGTACAAGTTGGGTGATTTATCTGGCGACTTGTACATGCTCTGTGTTTTATGTGGACCAAACCTCAAGACCTTTGAAGGGGAACTCATGAATCACATTAGACTCAAAAAGCCTTTGAATGCCCTATACAAACACACCTGTAAACACAATACTTTGGTATTTAGACTTACCAGTATTAATCATATTACAGGGAATTGCAGGGATAAAGTTGGTTGGCACAATGTTTTGAACAATAAGGAGAAAAAAATGGATTATTAAACTAGTGGGGCTTTTCCCTCCCAGTTTGAATGAATACTTATGAATTAACCAATAGGAATGTCTGTTGGGTTCTGCCTTTGCTTTATAAGAAGGACCTTTAGGTTCTACGCTTTGTTTTGTATTTTGTCTTCCACTGAAGAAGGCTATTTAGCCGAAACCAGTTTGGTTTGGGGGTTGGGATTCATGTCCCTTCACCCATTGTTATGTTTACACATTAAATTGTGTTAAAACCACACATTTTGTGCTGGCTCTTGTTTGTTTTGACTTACTCAAAATAGGCTCAAGTAAATGCTAAAAAGTGTAGTATAATTTCTTTTGGTATGACGGTGCAGTGGTGCAGCGGTTGCATTGCCACATCCCAGCAAGAGGTTCTCTGGTTCGATTCTTGGCTGGAGTGCCTTCTGTGCGGAGTCTGCATATCCTCCCTGCATTTGTGTGGGGGTACTCAAGTTTCCTCCCATATTACAAAGACATGCACCTGGAGCATTTCTCCCTCCACCTCCAGTGAAAATTGGCTTCATTCCAAGTCAGACTTTTGCAGTTAACAAATGATAAATAAATTTTGGTAGATCACACCTCTTCTCATTATACTTTGTAGACAATGCACCTTTATAAAACATAAATGTAGCTAGGGACCCAAGTACTTGGATTTATAGCTTCCACTGTTTTCACCATCATGTAACAACAGTTGTCAGGAAATCCTTGCCAAAGGAATAACATCAAGGTTTAAAGAGGTAATCAATCACCCTTTATGTTCAGCATTGATCAGGACAATTATTGAATAAAATGCCTCCTTTGGGATGTATCTCACTAAACATATCAACCAAGCAGAAAGAGCACAACGCTTTCTAAACAAAAAGATCACAAGCATAAAGTACTTGAGTTAGCAACACCAACTGCAAACCTTATCTCTTTATTCTGTGTCTTCTAGACTTTTGAGGGGAGACTGTCTTACTTAGTGCACCATCAGAGACCCTAATCTGCTGGACCTCCTCTTTCTCTGCAAATCCAGTATTTCCACCAGTTCTAAAACCAGGGACCTAAATCTTCCTAAACCGATAAATAAAACATGGTGGAGGGACAGGTCTCTGATCCGGAGCTCCCAAACCTATGGAACAAGCTTTCCTGAATGTAGAGCAGTGTGACTCCCTAAATTGGTTTAAACATAACCTAGATGACTGGATGGGTTTTCACAAATTTAATCCAGGGGTGACTGGTATGGCTCTCCTGGAGAAAGGGGGTGCTTGCTAAGGTAGTGGTAGGTTACTAGCAAGGTGGGAATGGTCATGACAATCAGTGGTCTTGGAATATATGTGACTCTGTGAAGCCCCCACATGTGGGAGAAGTGGGGTTTCCCCTGGCAAAAATTATATAATAATAAATTAATTAAAAATAAATAAAATAAGTTTTGCAGGATGCAGAATTTATTTTGTATGAAGTATGGTTTAGATGAAATATATTTTCAATTTTTTTAGTAATTTGCGATTAGATAAAACGTCCTGCATCTATTTGTCTATCTATCTATAAACCCGATGGATAAGGAGGAGGTATATGTGGATTTAAATGAGGACTCAGAACGTTTACTGCAGTATGGAGAATGGCAATATTTTCACTCCAATTACCTAGAGCAGAAGGTGTTAATTGTTGATTACTATGCAATAAAAGGTAGCAGCATGGAGGGCTAAATTCAGTAAGTTAGTTCCTCACCTAGAGAATCATTAAAAGGAAGTCACGATAGCAATAAGTGAGGCAGCCTGGTTAGGGCTAACCTGTGGAATTAAACTTTTGGGAATACTTGCTGACATAGTGGGAAGCTAGGTCTGGGAGGGACCTGTGGTCTTGGGTGACGGCCTCAGTCCTGGAGGGGCTGCGCAGACAGAACACAATTAAGAGAGGTCATTAGGGTACTGGTTGCTTTATCTGAATCTGTAAAAACAAGTTGCCTAATATTTTGTAGTACTGGTGTACTGAATAAATTCTTGTTTATACAGCCGTGTTTCCAGTGTCTCTTTGAACTTGCATGCAATCCTTATTTAGTTTATGCATAGTTTATTTCTGAATAATGCTACACTTAGTCTTTTTTGTTCATTTCTAAGAGTTTCTTTTGCTCCTGTTACTATCGATCATCAAGTTTCCCCAGTCACACTTGTGCCCTTTCTTTCCTCCATGGTGGTGAGCCCTCCATGACCATGGAGAGGACAGTGGCTCTCATTCAGGCAGCAATGCTTATGATGGCCCTAATCCATCCCCTGGGCAGGGGACATTAGTGAACTGCATTGCTGTGCAACTGGCGATGCCCTCATGTATGAGTACATGTTCTCATACCCCCACTGTGAAGGCTATTTCCAGTTGTAGGCTTGGTCAGCCTAATATGCACTGATAGGCTACATCTTCATCTTTCCTCCAAGGGGATTAATGCATTTGTTTTACCTGCTTTTTCACTGGCACATCAGCCTATTTCTCCTCTTGTCCCCCAGACTTATTCCAGTACAGGTCAGGGTCATAGAGGACCTCAAGAGAGCATCAAGGTCCATGTTACATTTCTTGGAGGGTGTTTTTCCTATTTCCTCACACCCCTGCATATCCACAACAGCATCTTGTGGATAGGACAAGAAATGACCAATGACCAGACATAATGACCAATGACCAGACACAATGACCAATGACCAGACAGCGCCAATCTGCTCCTCATTTTCAAAGGAGCTGGTCAGCAAGTCAGCCTGCCCACCTAAGGTAGCATTTAGCATTTAGGTCTCCACTAGGGAAATCTAATAACCTTGTGTACCTCATCTGCTCTGCCCTCCCTGCTCCCTCTTTCCATCCCAGGATGGACATGCCTGTTCTCCCTGCCAGCACCTCAGATGCCCAGACCACTAATCGAACCTGAGTCCCCTTCCATCTACATCAGTCACCTAACCTGCTAATCGGTCCTGCCTTACCTGAACCACAGTTAGGGCTTTATTTTTGTAAATCACTAGAACACACAGTCATCCTAGAATTTTTAATTTTTTTGTTAAGTTCAGTGCCTTTGTAGATGATGTTATTGTTTATAATACCCTCTCCTAAAACTGCTTCTAACCTTTCACTTATTGACCACTTTCTAAGGTTTATAATTACAACTTACATTTTGATAATTCTCGTTTTCACTTTAAATAATAATTATTGTTATTCAAACAATATAAACTTTTTTGCGAAATAAGCAGGCTACTACATTAAAATACCTGAGCATCAATTCTTCTTACAATCCAAATTTACTCAGTGAGGATAACAGGACACTGTAAACTATTAATGAGGCTATTATAAGATGGAACAAGATAAATTTGCCTTTATTTATTAAGTTGTCTCTCTCTTCAAAATACGATCCCAGATTTTCCCTAAATTCTTCTGTTTATTGGGTTCCTAGTTGCTTCTTTCAGAAGTCTGTTAATATTATGCAAATTGTAATGGTTCCCTAAATCTAAGGATTTAATATTTAAAGACTAATCCTTCCAAAGTGTGTAGGGAGGGGCTTACAATTCTTGTTTTCTTTATTTTATATATGTTATTTAATCTACAGATCGGCACAAGTGGCCAGTAGCAGTGGTGGTCGGGTGTCTGGTGATGCTTCACACAGGTGGTTGTCTGCTAGTCTATTTCTGGGGTTCAGGCATCTAGGCAGTGAGACACTTCCCTGTGATGCATTTAATTGGGGACATATGGCTGACTTGACATTCACTTGTAACATCAAAATGTAGTTGCAGCACGAATGAAATCCTGCATGTTTCTGAAGTCACATTTATGTTCCAGTATGCAATTTTAAATAATGTTTTTGAAACGCTGTGAAGAGGGTAGTGGCCCACACACGCCAATTATAAAGGCACTGCCCACTGTCTACTGCATTTTTACTGCCACTGACATGTCCACTGGCCAGCCTGCTGCTGATGCCTGCCATACTGCCTGCTGTCTCATGTTGCATTGTGGGCCACAGACATTATTTTCTCCTTGAGAATTTGGTAATTGAAATTGTGAGTATGGGACTGCATTCTTCTCTTTGTCCACAGAGACTTCACAAACAGCCATATTTCTCTGCAACTGAATGTCACTTCAGCCATTTGTCCCCAACCAAATGTACCACAGGGAAATGTCTCACTGCCTAGGATCCTGAGCCCTTTAACTCTGTATATCATAAATAATTAAAGACTCTTTTTTTAAGTTAAATGAGTTTATTCAAGGTAAATCTGATAACATTATAGTGTGAGTGTACTGCATGCTGAATGATTTCAGAAAAAAAAGGAAACGTGCAGAAAATGATAGTTTAGAGGAAGACCTCATTGGTGATGTCAAGGGAAAGGCCCTTGCTCAGACAAAGGGTTCAAATGATAATTATATTAAACAGTTGATGTACCTGAATGTTAAAGAAGGGGAAGTGTGCCGGATGGGATGAAATAAGACTTGTGACAATGAATGGATTACTGGCTCGATATGTAGGAGGCTTGGAAATGACTGACGAAGACTGAAATTTTACATAAAGAGCATTTTGCCTTGATGCCATTCAAACCAAATCAACAGGATTACTAAGAAGGTGCTGGATTCTGCTGAATGCACGGAATATGTAGAGCAGGACTGGTCCTGCTGGATATTTGAAATATGTAGAACAGGAGTGGCCTTGCTGGATGTATGGAATATGTAGAGAAGGACTGACCCTGCTGGACATATGAAATATGTAGAACAGGAGTGGCCTTGCTGGACGTATGAAATATGCAGAGCAGGACTGGCATTGCTAGACATATGGAATATGTATTGCAGGACTGGCCCTGCTAGACATACGGAATATGTAGAGAAGGACCGATGCTGCTGGACATATGAAATATGTAGAGCAGGACTGGCCGTGCTGGATGTATGGAATATGTAGAGAAAGACTGGTCCTGTTGACATATGGAATATGTAGAGAAGGACTGCCCTGCTGGACATATGGAATATGAAGAGAAAGACTGGTCCTACTGGACATGTGGAATATGTAGAGAGAGAATGGCCCTGATGGACATATGACATGTGTAGAAAGCTCTGGCCCTACTGGACATATGAAATATGTAGAAATGGACTGGACCAGCTGGACGTATGGAACATATAAAGCAGGACTGGTTGTGCTAGACATATGAAATATGTAGGACATGACTGGCCCAGTTGGACACATGGAATACGGTATGTAGAGTCTGACTGGCCCTACTGCATATATAGAAAATGTAGATCAGGACTGGTGCTACTGGACATATGGAATATGTAGTGAAGGACTGACTCTGATGGCTGTATGGAATATGTACAGCAGGACTGACCGTGCTGAGCATAAAGCAAGTAGAAATAATGTAAGACTGGCTGGTGTGCTAGAGGGAGAAAAGATAGATTTGTTGAACTGTATTAAAATTAAGAAAACACAGTAGATTGGTTCCATGGTGAGTTCTTTGGGTTGTGAGAACATGGTGTAGTTGTTATTGACTCATGCTGAAGAAAGTATAGGAAATCAAGAGTTATCGTAGTCCATTATATATTGTGATAGAAAAGAAGGAACAAGTGCTGTGGTTTTAATGCAGTTAGGGAGTGCGAGTGAAGAGTAAAATATAAATCGACTTTTTCTCTTGTATTTTTTCTTTTTTTGCAGACGGACTGTTACTATTTAGTAATAAGAACAAGGCAGTGGCTTATATGATGCTGTTTAACCAGGAAAACCAAGTAAGCCTGGCAGACGTGGAGGATGAACGGCGGGAACAACCTGATAATGGAGAAGGGCGAGTACTTTTGTAACATAGGTGGACTACGATGGTTTGTGAGGTTAAGCATTTCTGCATAAATGTAAGCGGATGAGTTAATTTAACTGATGTAAGATTTAGGATAAACAAATATTAATGGTATTCATGGAAGTATGGGTGCATGCATTTTTCAGTAAGTATGCTAGTAATGTAGAGATGGGATTGCATGCCATTTTTGACCGATGCAAACAGAATATCTGCTTTACATTTTGTGGATATAAAAAGGAATGATGCTCTTCTGAGTGCTCCCTTACAGATGATGTATTTTGTGTGTGTGTGTGTGTGTGTGGGGGGGGGGGGGGGGTATAATTTAAAGGAATAATCTGTTAATTATTTTTGAATTATCTGCCATGCTTTCCAACTCAAGAGTACTAAAGTTTGAGACTTCTGGTATGACATTCACCAGTTAAGTACCTTCAGGACAGCTCTGTCACTCAGGCAACTGTAAATTAAAATTAAAAGGCAGTAACTGTATGTAAAAATATATATTTTTGTAATTAGATGGCTCTGATAAATTTGGATGCCTAAATCAAAGAAAAAAGGCAAGAAAACAGAGGATGTATTGGCGGGAGAATAAAACTTGATTCACAGATCCATGGAACGTTTCATGAGATAGCAGGAAAAGAAACTCAGGCTTCTCAGCTAAAAAAAGGAAGGCTTACACTTTAATGTAAAATTGAAAAAACATACAAGGAGGTGATAAAAATCTGTGGAACTCTATCAGATTATATTAAAACAAATAATAAGAGGACAGCAGTGATTGAAGAAACCCTCTCCAGTCACTCAGATGAGTCTACAGCACTGCATATGGCAGAGATGGAAATAAAAAGTGTGGTAGGAAGAAATGTGGAAAAAGCTTGTGGGTCATGAAGACAGACCTAGAACATGTAGTTTTTTTGGATCATCAGCGTAGCAGTGCAACATCAGAGAGATAATTGCTTGATCTTTATAACACAGCAGATAAGTCAAATGACTGAAGTGCCTGAGTAAGAGAGATTAATAGGAAAAGTACACAGAACATATGTTCCCAGTGACACAGCAAGGAAAAAGCCCCAGAACAATAATTTTGAAACTAAAGAACTATTGTCTAAAAGAAAGGATCCTAACTTGACTGTGGAGGAAGGCAAAACACCTAAAAAATAGAGAAACGATTATTTTCCAATAATGTTTACTCCAAGTGCACCAGGATGAAGGGAAGTAAGTTTATCCCAATCATCGCACTATACTACTACACTACTACTGTAACACAGTCAGAAACAGTAACTTCAATAAAAAAAGTTTTACTTCCAGCCTGCACTAGATCAACTAGACTGAATTTAAAACTCTTCCCCCTGATGAAGCAGTAGGCACATTTAAGGCAATATTTCTAAATATCCTGGAAGTGCAAATGCCATTACGAACCAAAAGAGTTACAACAGCTCAAGCAACTTAAAGATAAAGCCTGGAAGTCCTGGCTACAAACCAAGTCTCAAACATCACTGCATCAATATAGGCAGTTAAGGAACCATAGCAAACAATGCATAAAACAGGACAAAAACGGTATTATAGCAATGCCCAAAATTCATCACTGAACAATCAAAAAAAAAAACCTTCTGGAAATCACTATGCACATTGCTCAGTCCTGGAAAATCAGCCTGACCCAGTCCATCCCCAACCAATCACTCTGAGTGCATTGCTTCACAGCTTAACTCACATTTTATAAATATATTAACTTCTCTCCTACAAAACAAAACTAGTACAAATCTAGCTATTCCACCCCAATCACTGAAGCCACAATAAACCTTCACACTCACTCAATGCCAACATCTACAATTAAAAAAAAAATGTTCCCTTAAGAGAATAACCACTGTCCCTGACCGTTTTCCATCCGAATACCTCAAACTCGCTGCAAATAGCTTTGCATATCATGTGTTGACTCTAATAAGCTGCACTAGTCAAGAAAAACACATCCCCCATCTTATGGAAAAAATCCTATATAATACTCTTCCATAAAGGCAGCTAATCACCTGAGCTCATAAACTATTGATCAATCGCCATTCTCTCACACTTATCCAAAATCTTGGAAAGATATATTTACTCTCATCTTACTACATGTATTACTTCTGATAACCTCCTCTCTCTCTCTCTCTGTCTCTGTCTCTCTCTCTCTCTCTCTCTGTCTCTATCTCTCCAGCAGCATGGTTTCAGATCCAACCACAATACAAACACTTCCCTTCTAAGATCCACTGATATAATAAATCACAATATAAATTCAGGTCTTCTAACCTCAGCCTTATTTCTGGGTTTATTCATGGCACTTGGCACAGACAATCATCACATTCTCCTAACTAAATGTTCTTCCTACTGGCACTCCCCTGGTTTGTTAGTTACTTCAATAATTGGTCCGAAGCAGTGAATTGTCTTCTTTATCAATAACCTAAACATAGCAGCCAAAGAGGCCACCATAGTCCGATACGCTGACAACTCCACTCTAATATGTGCTACTAGGACACTATCCTTGCTCCAAACACTCCCTCAAAAATCCACCTCTTCAACAGTAGCTTGGCTTGACAAAGCACAACTCCTCCCAAATCCAAATAAATAAGTAAACTAAACTACTATTGTTCACTCCAGCTCTCTCTCCTCCCAAAAAAAATACCTTTAATATATTGTTATCCAATAACAACACTACAGAACTGGTAACCCACACCAAACTACTATTTGTGATTATATAATGACCAACTACTAGCTGTGATTATATAATGACCATCTACTAGCTGTGATTATATAACGACCATGTTAAATTTGATCTTCAGCTTCAGCAAGTCATAAAGAAGAAACACCAAAAGCTAGGCAGCCTTTACAGAGTAAGACGTTACCTCACTGACTCTGCTAGATAAAACACAGCCACTTGAATTCTACCCATACCTCTCAACCTGGAAACATCAAAAATCTGGACAAGGCCCATGAAAAATAGGTACAAATCTGTACGCTGATTAACATCTAATTTGCATACATAATTATGTAACCCCACCCACTCCAGTGGAATTGTGGGATACCAACTTTCGAACGCAAATTGAAGAACAGACAACCAAAACATGGCACCAGAGTCACCCTGCAGCCATTCCAGTGTCCTGTTACCTGGCTATTTTGCCACATTTATTTACCATAAACACTACTAATGTATGCATACTGCTTTACTTCTACAATGATCATCATCTGGTAAACAAGGCAATACCATCTCGCAATGAAAATAGGCTTGACATTAAACTTTGCCATTGAAACTCACATTCATTGAAACCCACACACACCACATCCAAAGAAAATGCATCTGGCCAGTGGTGGATAAAGATTACCTTTGGGTTGTTTTAACTGCTATTGTAGCAGTCTTTAAAATATGAAATAAATGGTCAGATGGCTGGGTGTCCTAGGGGGAATGATGTGCCCCACCATGCACAGCAGAAATAAGAGCTTGTTACACACGTTAATGAGTAATTAAGCAGCCCCTAACATTAATTAGCAATTCCTTTAACATGAATACATTCATAGATTAGTACTAGGCTAACTGATTTTGTGAGCCATTTTTAAGTCTAGCCAATCATCCCTTGTGAGACTCAAACCTTGCATCTTGTGTTTGTAAGGCAAACATTTTAACCATTAGGTCACCCTTCAATTATATAGTGGGCATGGCTCCACTGTTTATCCTTTATACATTTAGGAATCACTCTTGTCTTTTTGTTTGTCTCCTTTGCATATCCTGAGTCACCCATTTTAATAATTCCCCCATTACCATAATATTATATGGTAATGCTACAATATTGCTTCAAGTTTAGTAATCTGTAGTAAAAAAAAACTTTCCACTTATATCAGCATTATAAAATATAGTTTAAATATTTTAATAAACATCTGTGATCATTACCAAGATGTACAAACTGTACACATAATTAGCAAAAGTGATACAATCAGTATCAAAGCATTAGAAAATATAAACATCATAAACATAATATATACTATCTCTCAACTTTTACCAAACAATATCTGAATAAAACCTGAAAGAAAATTTGTAGAGGAAGGCCCCAAAGTAGGGACAGCATTTAAATATTGCCCTTATACAGTTAGAAAGTTCCTAGAATAAAATGATTTGTGTTAATATGCATTTTTCTGAAGGCTATGAAGTCTGAAACTTAAATATATGTCATTATTTAATGACTTCAAACCACAAATATTATGAGGAACAGATCAGAAATATGAAGCAAAAATCTGGATATTCTCTGAAAATCTGAACAGTTGAGAGGTATCATATGACCTATCCATATATTAACTGTCTCTCACTTATCTCCATTAAGATATTTGCTAGCTAATTTCCTTAAAACCACACATTTCATAGTGCTTCATCATCATCAGGTATGTCATACACACTCAGAGTGTTTAAATAACATTTGTAAAATATAATCAAAATTAAGTACTGCATTTCAGCAGGCAAAACAGCATGTCGAAAATCATGAAATGTTGAACATCACAGTTGAAAAACCTAAGAATATATATGAATATGAAAAAAACTGGAATCTTCTAATAGTACATTAGAAGAATGCCTCTCAAAGTGAAATGTTCCAACCAAAACAATATATACATAACAAATAAACAAGCAACAAAGAAAACAAACAGAAACACGACTTCCTTGCTCTTACTGTACCATTCAGCCTTCTGCACTACTTAAAAGCTTCAAGCTCATGTATACTTACAATCAGCTGTATTATTAGGCAATTCACTTTTTCCTCTGAACAGACGCCTCCTGTTTTAAACCAAAAATCTCATGACTCTAGGTTACATCTTTATCCCCAAGTACATAAAAGTCATATTTAGGGAAAGCTTGAACAGGGACTTGAATAATCTGGTCATCATAGCAGACAAAGTCCCATGGAACAGTGGAAGCTAATTTAAACCACTGCTGGGCGCAAAATATATTTTTAACAAAGTTGAGAAGCTTAACTTACATCCTAATTCCCTATCATACAAAATGCATCCTTCCATATAACTCTGTTTCTCTTAGCTACCAAATCAGCCAGAATACCTAATCTGTTTCAGACTAACTAAGCTACAAACTAAACTAACATCACCCAAAGCTTCCCCTTAATGTTTTCAGCCAGAGTCAGTGGCAGCCTGAATGCTTTCGCAATACCTAAAGAATTAAAAAAAAAATGCCAACTCTACCATTTTTGTTTTTAGCAGGTCAAACTTTTAAACCATTATCCAAGAGGCTGCACAGACATCATACTCAAAAACTCAATTAAATCTGCCCAGTGCGCAGACAAGTCATATTCAGAGACTTACATGACGGTGGTGTTAAATCTGCACTGCAGCACAGCTTGAAAATGACTCCATACTCTGTTAAATCTGCCCAGATGAGACGAGACGGGTATTCCATCCATATTCAAACAGAAACAAGCGCGCGAGTATTCAAGCAACTGAACGACATACAAATTGGGTCACGCACATCTCAGCTTAATTCCGACAGGCTGACGGAGCTGACGTCATCGCGCACGTGATGACGTCAGCTCCGAAAGCGCGGAATTTAAAAAAATAGCTTCAAAAATCGGAAACGAAGGGGTACCACTCGGGAATCGTGGCACCCCTTCACTGGGACCCCAAAATTCGGTAAAAACCGAGAAATTCGGGACGGTTGGGAGGTCTGATTCTACCCCTCACCCTATCATATGTGTCTCCTATCCTAACCAATCTCAACACCTCTCTATCAGCCAGTCTAGAACAATGCTGGAATAAAGTAGCCAAATTCGTAACCCAACAATATAGATCACATCACTGCCTCTGTTGAAAACAACTAAACTGGCTCAAACTAAATCATTTTTTATTGTGCTCACAATAAATTACAACATTCTAACTAATGCACAACTCTGAAAAGTTCTCATCCCTTCATTCCATCATTCCGCCTTACACTACTAAGAGACTTTCAATGACAAATCCTTACTCTTGGTAACTAAAGCTAACACTGCAGAATGCTCCCTGTATTCACACCACACTGTTAATAGCTGAAAACCATCCCACTTCACTTAAGAACATTCTGTAACCTGAAAGACTTTAAATGCCACCTGAAGCAACACCTGATAGATAACAGGCTCTGCACCACCCCTGGTTAAACTGGTACTTCTTTTTCTTTCGGCTTTTCCCAGTTAGGGGTCGCCACAGCAGATCACTGTCCGCTCATGATTGGCAGTGGAGTTTTACGGTGTCGAGTTGCCAGCCCGGCACCCAACCTACCACAGAAGGCACACACACACACACACACACACACACACACACACACACACACACACACACACGCGCGCGCACTTAGGCCTAGGGCCAATTTAGTGTGTCCAATCCACATACAGCATGTCTTTGGGATGTGGGAGGAAACCGGAGCATCCAGAGGAAACCCACGCGACCACAGGGAGAACATGCAGACTCCACACAGAAGGTACCCCAGCCGAGGATCAAACCAGAGAACCTCTTGCTGTGAGGCGGCAATGCTAACCACTGCATCACCGTGGTTAAACTGGTACTAATATAACTATATGAATTTGTGCCACAACTCCCTGCTGTGCAAAACTTAAGTTGTCTTTATCACAACACTACCCTCCTCTCATTTCATCTCTTTTATCTTCCTTGTGCCTCCTCCCCTCCTTCCTTTTTTTTGGGCTATTCTAACCCTTTATCTTATCTTCCTGCATTCTGGATTTTGAACAAGTCTTTACAGTAACAAATATTCTTACATTAAACCTGACAATCTAGGCATACCATAATTAAAAATAAATGCATTCATATTCAACCCATGTAACTATTAATTTTAATCTAAACTGTTTGTAAATAATTAACTGATGTCAAGGGTGTCTGAATAATGGAACTGCTAGTCATGAACCAAACTGACTGCACATGATGAAACAATACAAATGATGTCCATGATGTCTATATAAGGGAGCTTTTCTCCCTCGGCCTCTGCTGAAAAATGGCACTGCTCAGTCAGACTTTCCCAGTAAATAAATGCCTATAAACAATAATTAATAAATAAATAAATAAATATAGAGATAAAGCCTTAAATTTTAAACTGTTTTATCTAACTAATATGAATATTTTTACCAAGAGGTTGCTAAAACTTTTCTAGAAGCAGAACAAGCCTCACAGGAAGTGAAGAAACATGGTCAATACCCAGGAAACTGGATGGGAGATAAAAAACAGAGTAGACCATACACGAGAAGAAGCTGGCTGAGAAAACACCTTTGAAACCCTTCCCAGTTTTTAAAATAGAAGATGGATGACAGGCAAAGGGAAACAGAAGCCTTTTAAAAAAAAAGAATAATACTGTGCCTATGGAACATCTACCTACAGTTGATGAGACAGAAAATAAAGACAGAGAACTTTAGGTTACATTTCTCTGCTAATACCACTGTACAGTACAAAAATGAATAGCAAAATAAAATATAGTCTCTTTTTTTCCTCAGCAGCTAACCCCTCTCAGTGGAGGGAATAAAAAGGTAAGAAAATTGTTTAGTTAATTCACTCAAGCCTATAATGCCATTTTTGTATACTTCCAGTTCACACCCACAGCTCCTTAGGGTGTCCAGATTTTTTTTGGGCCTGGCTTCTTTAACCAGGTGACTTAACAGCTAACATACAACTCAACTGTCCAGATTTTCACAGAACGCCCAGATTTTTGCCTCATGGTTTTGGTCTGTTCCTCATAAAATGTGTGGTTTTCTGGCAAATCAGTGAGAACTGAAGTTTCTAAATAATGACAGACATTTGAGTTTCAAACTTCATGTCATTCAGAAAATGCATGTTAATCTTCTTGTTATGTTTAAAACTTCCTAAGTTTATAAGAGCACAATTTAAAATATGTCCCTATTTTTGGACTTTGTGCCCCCATTATTTCAGGCTTTGTCCAGATTTTTTACACTGAGAGTTGAGAGGTATAAAAGGCAGTGTTAGAAAGTGCAGAGTTATTAATCAAGTGACACTAAGATCGTTAATCTAGGATGTCCTGCAGTCTATTCTGTTCACATTTATATTTATTATATTAAGTATAATATATTCATATTTTCATATTTATGTTAATATTTTCATAGTTGAGAGCCTTACATGCTATTGACAGTATGGTGTGAAATGTCATGGTGCGAGATAGGAAAATTCATTGGTGCTGTCCATTTATATTACATTATACCTGAGCTATTGCTAGCTGTTTGTTAGTACTTATGGAAATAAACAATGTTTCGTACGCACTTAATATTTCAAAAAACAAGTGACTTAGCAACTGTTGCAAGACATCAGGTGAAACCTTAAATGTTCTGGAAGAAAAGTGTCTTTGATATTTGAAGTAAGTTGGCACACATTTAGAGATATTCGCTATTATTTATATACAATTAAGCATATGTTTTCATATTTCTGTAAATATTTCAATACACATGCGCTATAAAGGAATTTCTTGTTGTCATGTGAAATCTTATGTCTGGTTAACAAAAACATTCTAACAATATACGTCTGGGTGGTATAGTTTCCAAGATATGATAATGTGTTTGAAAGTTTAACAAAAAATATAATTTGGGGTATGTGTACATTCTACTTACGATGTTACATTATTTATGGAAAATACTATGAATGCAGTGAGTATTACCATTGTAAAGAACACTTCTTTCTGATAACATTGCTGTTTGCATAGTTTAGTAGCTTTTATTGTTCACAAAATATTTACACTTGTTTATCTTCTGCTTTTTTGAGTTTATTTTTTTTTTAAAATGCTCTGGAATGTAAATGTTTGTAGGCTGTTAGAGGAGTGATGTTCCACACCACATAGATGTTAAAGAGTTAGATTATCAATAGGACTATATGAAAGAAATAATATGACATACATTATGATAAAATATTTTTTTTGTTTGTGTATTTGTGCAGCTTTCTGTCATCTTCACTACAGCCTTCTCATTCATTAGAAGAGGAAGACAAGAAGAGTTGAGTTTAGGGTCACGCGGTAGATCTAGCACCAAAAGTGGTGATTTTAGACCAAAAATAAAAGGCAAAAATCTGGCCATTCTGCAAAAAGCTGGGGAGCTGAAGGGTATGTAATTTAGTGATAGAAAAGGGAAAGCAGTTGGCATGTTTTTTTTTTTTTGGCTCCAGATTAAACTTGTATATATATCTTTCTTCCTTTCTTACTCAGGCAGGAGACATAGAGAATAAATGAAGTCACCTGAATTGGGGGGGTTGTTGTTGCGGGGGGGTTGAAGTGAGCATACTGGAATGAAGTTGACAGATTGGTAACCTGGACAACTAAGAAATGGAATATGATCAGCATATGGCTATGCAAAAATGAAGTGCTGAAACAACTGAAATGGGGTTGAGGATACAACAACTGATCCGAGGTTGATCTATTATTGAAGGAAAAAGAATTCACTGGGTTTTTGTTTGTTTTTTGCTGTACATGGTTTATTCTTGATATTCTGCATTTATGCAGTATTTAAATAGCTTGTCTGTGTAACACAGTAATGGGAAACATAAGACATAAGTTAATACCTTGGAAAATGAAAGAAGTCAAAAGAAAAAATAAGAAAGGCAAGTGAAAAGAACAAAAGAGGCATTAGGTATATAATTACTGTCCACAGGGTAAGATGTGTATGAATGAGAAAGACAGGACTAAACAGATAGGTTAGTGGATGGGAGCTGAGGCTGGGTAAAAAATATGATTCTTAAAACATAGTTTAAGAATATTAATGATCTTAGCAGTCAATAAAAAAATGAAAGCAATTTGTAGATAAAAAGTGGAGGACAGATTGTAATGTTACAGGTGGGATACGTGTCTAAAGAGGAACATGGAGAATTAATAAAGAAAGGATTTGGAAAGTGGTATTCAGCAGAATATGTAGGAGCCAGGAAAAGAGGACCTGTGATATTAATAGAAAGACACGTGTGATAATAGAGGAAGAGAGAAACAACCCATTGGGAAAATATGCAATACTAAAATGTAATAACTAAGCAAGATCAATTACAAAGAGTGTTCAATGAAAAATAAGTTATTATCGGGTAATAGTAATTGTATGTGGAGACTGACATATGATCAGAATAAAAGCAGATGTCCAGGGACCAAGGAGAATTAGTCTGTCCAAAGATGGAACATTTCTGAACATTTATTTGAAAGGCATTTGGGTTGGTTTAGGTGTACTATCTATAGAAAGAGATAATACATTTTTTTCTCTCAGAGACATAGCAAAAGGGCAAGCTTAGATGACAAGTGTATAGCATAAGAACATGTACTTGGTAAAGTCTTTTAATACATACCCAATATGTTTAGCAGACCATTCCCTGATCCTAATACAGTTTAGAATGCCGGAACAATGGACATGAGCAACCTGTAAATGGTTCAACTCCCAGGCCCCTGCTTACACTTATCAAGGGTATCAGAACTTGTTAGAGATTTGGGATGCATGGCTAGACTTAAAAAGAAACCCTGTAAACCTATGAACAAGAAAATAGAAAGAAACACTGGCACTTTCCAACATATTGGTTAAAAAGGAATGAAAAGAGAAGTAGTGAATGAGTTAAACAAAATTACTATAGCAACTGAACAAACATAAGGAAGTGTTAATAGACAGACCGGGGAATTGAAAACACAGCTTAAGGATGTGTTTTGAAGTAAAGAAGGCATCAATTTGATGAGTGAAATAGATTATATTTATAGAGATTAGCAAAGTTAAAGGCATTATAAAGAAAGGGGGAGCTCTAACCCAAACAAAAATAAGGGAGTTAACAGAAAATAAACTGAAGACAGACGTTCATCTGGAGGCAGAAGGTGAAGGAAGGAAAACTGCTCTCAAGAACATATTCTTTGAAAATTCTAAGTAGTGAAAAATGTTAACATAGAATCTCAGACAACATAAAGTAGGGAGGGAGACTGAAAAATTAGAGATCCCAAAACATGTAAACAGAAAAATATCTGAATAAAATATTGTATATATTTAAAGACTTTTACAAGGGATTGTATGAAGAAGAAAGTAGAGGGGAGGATTAGAAGAAGCATATGACAGCCTATGTGGTTATTAAACAGGAAGCAATAACATTAAATGCAGTAGAAGAACAAGTTAAAAGAAAAGCCAAAGGGAGACCCTGGAAGAGGATGGACTTCCAATTGAATTATGGCAGATGGAGGGATCCGAGGGAATTGGAGTTATTGAAACTGGGGCAGGTCGTATTTTAGAAAATATTGAAAGGGGGCAACTACTGAGGACATGCAAAAGGACAATAGCAACAATAACACCAAAAGAGGGCAAGGAGAGAGTGGTCATATGGTCATCCCAACTGGCCATTACATTAAATCATGATTTTAAGGATATTATAGGTTATGATAGAGCTAGACTGGTGCGGGTTTGTAAAGGGTAGATAAGCATTTGAAAGTATAAATAAAACAATGAGGGGAGAAGCTGAAAGCAAGAAAAGCCACTGTTATTAATGCTGATAAGTCATTTGATAGGGTTCATGATGATTACTTTTGGGAAGTATTGTAAAGTTTTGGATTTCCACAAAGTCTAATAAAAGTTGATGGGTTTTCCACAAAGTTTAATACAAGTTGATGGGTATATTTACCATGAGTCAACAGCTAGTAAAAAGGCAGAAGAGGCCCTTTCTCAGGACTTCACCCTATGAAGAAGAAAAAGGTAATAATGTCCTTTGTCCCCATTATTATTTGCAATCTATATGAAAGCAATAACCAATAAAGATAAGAGAATATGTAATTAAAGGATATGTATGAGGGGAGCATTGCTTGCAGATAATGTTATATTGTACAGTAGTGGATCGAGAGTGAGATCTAGAAAATTATTTCTGAATTTGAGGGAGTTTCAGTACCTGTCAGGGTATAAATTAAATACACGTACAACTAAAACTGTAGCAATAAACACTGTTCCAGTATTTGAGTTGCTTGTGGTTCTCTTACTTTTATATGCGGGCCAAGCTTTCTTTTATCAACCAGAAAGCAAGCATTGTACTCAATGACAGGTCTGATGAATGCCGAATATAGTGGAACAATGATTTCCTTGGACTTGGATGCCATACCTGTGTTTATAAGTTGTGCAACATTGAATGGTTTCCTCACCACTGTAGACATGTGATGATCAAAGGCTAGATTACTTGTCTAAGTGTGTCCCTAAGTCCCTGACTACTGGGTCAACTCTAAGGGGTGTGTTGTCAATATGATTGTTTCCAGGGATGGATGATTTCCCAAAGAATACTATTATGCATTTCTTGGCATTTAGTTTTAGTCCGTGACTCTAACACCAGTTGTTTGTTTGTGTCAGCCCCTCCTGGAAAACATTTGTGTCAGTGTGAGATTCAATGATAGCTCCTAATTTGCAATCATCTGTAAATTTAGTCAGCCCATTTGGTATGCACCTAACCAGGCATATCCAACAACTGGAATGTCCACAGAGGTTCCTCACTAAACGAATACAGGGCATAAGTAATATGTCCTATGCAGACCGCCTCAAGGCCCTATCCCTGTATTCTGTCTCCTACAGGCCTTTGAGGGGAGATCTATGCCTGGCATACAGGGCATTGTCAGACCCCACTCTGATGGACCTCCTGCATATCCACAAATCTGGTCCAGGAGTGCTAATCTTCCCACCTGCTCCAGGAGTGTTAATCTCTCGACCTACTCCAGGAGACTCAATTTCCTCATTGGTCCCAAACATGGGCCAGAGTAAGTCCAGAAGTGGTAAGGTATGTGCTGAATGAGGATAGGGCCTGGAGGCAGTTGATAGTTAGCTATGAGGAGCCAAAAGACTTTTGTGGAGCACTTTATGATGAGAGAATATGAATAGTGGCAATGAAAAATATGGATGTAGTCATTCTGAGTGTGCTAGTGATGCAGAGATGGATTGCATTATATGTCCACATGATGTAAATAGATTGTTTGACTGCATCTTGTTTGGGTATGAATGGAGAAAACATTATTTTACAAAATTTTCTCTTGGCTCCAGGTGATAGTAATTGTTGATGTGATACCCTGACCCCATGTGCAAGCTAGGAAATGGGGGTTATGGGTGGCTGGATGGATGGATGGATGGATGGATGGATGGATGGATGGATGGATGGATGGATGGATGGATGGATGGATGGATGGGTGGATGGATGGGTGGGTGGATGGATGGATGGATGGATGGATGGATGGATGGATGGATGGATGGATGGATGGATGGATGGAGTACGGATTGATATGTTAGTACTTGGAAGTACTGAAATAAGCCAGGCAGATGTCTATTTGGATAAAGTAGTAGAAGTAGGTTAATATATTGGAAAACAGTCCTAATAAGTAAATGTAATTTGTAGTCTTAAGAGACAAGTTATCATAATTTAAAGTGCAGTATGTCCATGAGATGGTAACCAAATATTACTGTGTGGGTCTCTAAAATAAGTCACAGTGATTATTCATTTAATTATAGTGGCAAAATTATACTTCCTTTTCTTGAATATATTGCAGGAGGCAGCAAAACTAGTAATTATTAAGTATATTTTCAGTATTTACAGTTACTAGTTGGAAATGAACACTATTATGTCTTTGGAATATAATTTGGAGATTGAATTAGAAAACTAAGTTGGGATATTTTTTCTTTTCTGACAAAAATAGTCAAGGTGCTGTTAGAACTTGAAATGTTAGCTTTTGACACCTATTATATGTTCTTCTATAGATGGCGTAAGTCTTGTCTTAACTCACTACAGCCAGGTGACAACTCTAGGTGCTTCTGAAGTTGGATCCTACTGACACCACTAGGAATCAGATATTGCTTGTTCATATTTACATACACAATTTCAATACAATGTCATATACAACGTATTAAAAAGATTTTAGCATACACAATGGCACACACACCTGTATTGATATTTGACCTCTGTCTAGTGGAGGCAAAAATAAATTAATTGTTGTGCATATAGTATTAATTTATATTGTCATAAATTTCATGTTTTGTAAACATGTCAGCAACCAAGTAATACAGATAGAATTGCTTAGCCTCATATGAAAGGTCTCAGCTAGATGAATAAAATACTGCTGACAGTGTGTGTAACGTGAGAGGTTGTTGAGATATTGTAAGTTGTTTGCAAAATGTTACAAACTAAAGAGGTATTGTGTTTACTGTGACTTATAAAATCCAGTTTAAGATCTAGAACCTAAAGAATACTACCACCATAAAAATACTTTGTGCTGAAGAGTTAGCCATTTATACTTCTTTAGTAACCTCTAAAGCACTCAGCTCTCCTTGTCAATAAGGAGAAATTAATCATAGGCATTAAACAGCCTACAATTGCAAAGTACTTTGCAAAGGTAAGGGAAAACAGCTCTTAAACCTTACAAAAAAACACCTAAACAGGCATGTCCAAGGGTCAACTTCCAGTGATTTCTCCTGTCCACCTGGTGAATCTGGGCATACTGAGGCAATGCGGCAACTGCCTCATGTACACAGACAACCCTCTCCTCCTACCATCCAACACTACAACCTGTGAGAGATGCACTTACATAGCCAAACTGGAAGCAAAGCTCTCTCCGGTCAAGACTGTGCTAGACAGTCAAGAGGAGAAGGTTATCACCTGCATTACACCTCAAGCAACTCATAGCCCTTCAAAACCTACACCATCAACACCCACACATAGCAACACTAAACCCACATATGCGGAGGCCCTTAACATTAACCTGCCCAAGCAACAAGGACCTCCAAAGCCGAAATGCAAACAAACACCAGTCACAACCAAGGTGACACATAGCTCACAATACCAGTGTGCCACCCAACAACAGCCCCTAAGGCAAGACAATGTACCCAACACTTTAGTCATAGGTGACTCTATAGTCAGGCACACTGATGTCCCACTCACCAGGCTGAACAAGTAGAAAATTACAGTCAGCTGCCTGAAGGGTGCCAGGATCCGCCACATAACGCATGCACTCAAGTCAGTCCACAACAAGTACAAATATGACTCTGTCATTGTCCATGCTGGAGTGAATGACTTGAGACGTACCTCCCTGGACTACATGAAAAGAGACATGGAAGAGCTCTTGGATCATGTGACCCAGGCAGGTATGGCCCTAGCCCTGAGTAGCATCCTGCCTTCGCCCAGAATGATACCACAGTATAAGGACAAAATGATTGACTTCAACAATTGGCTAAGCTTCTGGTGTCATTCAAAGGGGATCCAGTATTTGTCTGCCTGGGAAGACATGATCAACAAACCATGATGCTTTGCCAGAGATGGTCTGCACCTGTCACCCCTGGGATTCAGGTTACTGGCTAAAGCTCTTGCCACCCCTATAGTGCCTTTTTAGGCAAGGTTCAAAGGATAAAACCACCAACGTAACAGATACAAGCATGCAAAATCTGAAGGTAATGCTACTCAATGCTAGAAGTCTAAACCTCAAAATGCACTCTTTTGAGGCACTCCTGAAAATGGAGAACATCAATATCTGTGCAGTGACTGAGACCTGGTTCAAGGCTCCAGAGAGCACCCCTGCAATACCAGGCTACAATTCTTACCACACTTTTCGGCCACAAAACCAAAACCGAAACACTAAAGGTGGAGGAGTGTCCATATTCACCAAGGATATTCACACCTCCAGGCTAGTTGCCCAACACAATGCATCTGAAATTCTCCAGGTGCAACTAACACTAGGTAAGACTGCAATCCAAATTATAGCTTGTAACAGATCCCCCACCATACCCCAAGATTCTTACTACACCTTCGTAAACATACTGGAAAATATTAAGATACAACCAAACACCCTAATACTGGGTGATTTCAACTACCCTGTCATTAATTGGGAAAACTACTCGGGTGCCAACTCCTTTTCCCAACGGTTCTTGGAATTCATAAATTCCAACGCCCTGGATCAACTAATCCATTGTCCCACCAGGGGCTCCAATATCATAGACCTGGTCATTACCAACATGGGAGATAGATGCTCCACACCAGTGGTCACCCCCTCAATGCTCAGGTCTGACCATAAGCAAATCACCCTTGACATCCACATCCCACGCCCACCCCACAGTAAGGAAACCTCCTTAAAAAACTTCTCCAAAGCCAACTTCATGCTACTGAAGTCAGAAGTGACAAACTTCACAACACCCACGCAGACGGGATCTGAAAGTTCGACTGCAGAATCCTACACTAAGGCACTGTACGAGCACATCCACTCGTGCATGAATCGTGCCATCCCAAATAGAACCAAGATGCTCTTCTCCAAAAAAAGGAAGCCAATCTGGTGGTCCCCTGCTATAAACAAACTATACAACAGAAGGAAAAAACTGTTGCAGAAAAGAGGAAAATCCCAGGATGCAAAAAAATCCCTCACCAGCCTCAGTAAGAAGCTGAGATCCCTCATAAAATCCTCAAAAGCTAGTTACGAAAATAAAATTGCCAAAGATTCCAAAGACAACCACAAGGCATTCTATAGTTATGTCAAGAATCTAAATGGCAATGCTCAGATCTGCTCTGAGTTACAACAGAATGGCATTAAATATACTGATCCCAAGGATATTGCCAATATCCTGGCAGATTGATTTAGTGCCAACTTCACCCCCCCTCTCACCCCCTAAAGGGCCCATCTCAATACCAAAAGATTGCCAAATTCCGATAATCACAGCCACACAGGTAGAAACAGCACTCTCCAAAGCTAAGAATACAGCATCCATGGGGCCAGATGACATCCCAGGCTGTGTACTACCTGAACTACAAAATGAACTGGCACCCCACCTAAGTGTCATGTTTAATCATAGCCTCACCTCAGGCTTCATGCCCACTGCGTAGCGAACAGCTACAGTTATCCTGCTCCACAAGGGAGGATCCGCCTTGGAACCCAGGAACTACCGTACCATCAGTCTGACAAGCCTGATCTGCAAGGGCATGGAATGCATTATCATGGAACTTATAAACAAAGACATTGGCAACCTTCAAACACTGGACCCCACCCAGTTTGAGTTTGTGAAGGGCCGATCTTGTCTCATGAATCTGATTGACTTCTTCAAATCAGTCTCCAGAGCTGTGGATGAGGGTAAGGCAGTCCACACAGCCTATCTGGACCTCGCCAAGGCCTTCAACACCATCCCCCACTCTGGAATCATAGATAAACTTACTAAGCTGGCATAAATCCCTATGTCACTCGATGGGTTGCCAACTGGTTTACTGACAGAGCCCAGACTGTAAAAGTAGCCAACTCCAAATCCAGCTCCAAACAAGTGACAAGTGGAGTACCTCAGGGTTCAGTCTTGGGACCACGCTTGTTTGGCATCTACTTCTCTGAAGTACAGGCCAACACTAAGGGACTCTGGCTAACAAAGTTTGCAGATGACTGCAAACTGGGAGCCATTATTGAATCCCCAAATTATGTGGATATTCTACAAAAGGGCCTTACAGAAACAGATGCCTCATGCCAGAGCCATGGGCTCAAGTTTAATGCCAAGAAATGTATAGTTATTCCCTTTGGAAAAAAACATGTACCCATGAACTACCACATAGGTTCATAGGTTCATAGGTTCATACTAGGCTATCTGCCCGAGGGCATTTACAAGCCTAGCCCATAGTTTTGCTGTGCCTCTGTTGAGCAGTGACACTGAGGTAATCCCTGGGGCATATCTGCGATCTCCCATCCATTGGTCAAGATTTCTCTTGAACAAGGCCAGCGAGGTGCTCTGCCTCACATATACCGGGATTTTATTCCACAGCATAGGGAGTCTTTGGGTGATGAATCTATCCCTCCAGCATGTCCTATTAATAGCCGTGTCGAGGTTTAAGTCTCCCGCCCTTGTGGCTCTGACAGATCTAGATTTTTTGAGGTGAAGCATATTCATCAAATCTGGGTTTGACATGGCCTTGTATGTTAGGCAAAGGTCACCTCTGAGCAAGCGGTACGCGACTGAATAGAGCTGGAGTTCTTTCAGTCGGGCAGCATAGGACAGATGTTTGAGACCCTTTATCCTTTTGGTGAGGAACTTTTGTGGCCTCTCCAGCTGCTGCAAGTGTCGGGTCAGATACATTCCGAATGGGGCATTGTACTCAATCATTGGTCTGATGAGTGATGAGTATAGGGAGACTATGACCTTCCTTGATCTAGATGAGAATCCCTTCATGATAAGGTGGGCAATGTAGAAGGTCTTCCTAACTACTTTAGCTACATGGGTGTCGAATGACAGACTACTATCAACATGGGTCCCCAGGTCCCTGATAACTTCTTCTGTGCTCAGTGGATTGCCACCTATTTGGTAGCTAGGGGTAACCTTGTTTTTCCCGAAGGGTACGACTATGCATTTTTTGGCATTTAACTTTAGGCCATGGCTCTGGCACCAGTTATCCGTTTCTGTGAGACCCTTCTGAAGGATATCTGTGTCAGATGTGTTTTCTACTATGGCACCCAGTTTGCAGTCATCTGCAAACTTTGTCAGCCATAACCCTCATAGGTGGCATAGGTGGCAGGACACTAAACATCGAAAGTGTGATGAGAGACTTAGGGACACAAGTGGACAGTGGTCTCACTTTCAATAACCACATCGCCACAACAGTCAGGAAATCCTTCTATGTGGCACACCTCATCATTAAGGGCTTTTCATCCAGAAAAAAGGAGGTCATTGTCCCACTGTACTCATCCCTCATTAGACCCATTATAGAGTATAATTCCCCATTTGGTATGTACCTCACAAGACATCTGCAACAGCTGGAAAGGCCACAGAAATACCTCACTAAAAGAATTACAGGCCTAAAGCAGATGCCATATGCTGACTGTCTAAAAAAACTCCAGCTATACTCTGCGGCATATCGTCTACTCAGAGGCGATCTCTGCTTAACATACAAGGCCATGTCAAACCCTGAGCTGTTGGGCATGCTCCACTTAAAGAAATCCCTCAGAGCCACACGCTCCAGGGATCTAAACCTTATCATCACAATGAACAAAACATGCTGGAGGGATAGGTTCCTGACCCAGAGACTCCCCATACTCTGGAATAGACTGCCCATACATGTCAAGCAGAGTGCCTCATTGGCCTCTTCAAAAGGAACCTTGATGATTGGATGGGAGATAGGAAATTCACCCCGGGGATCATGTCAGTCACCCTGCTAGACAGGGGTCCAGAGAAGTAAATATTGTGGGAAAATATTTCCAGGGAATTTTTATGGCTAGGCTTGCATAGGCCTTAGGGCTGATAGCCTAGTACCAACCTATGAAACTATGAACCTATGAACCTATAGGTGCTTAGATATGAACATTTGATTGAAATGTGAGGACATAATTTGATTATAACAAAAAACATAGGCTCCACTTGGCCACTATGGTGAACTTTGCCTTTTCTTCAGTGTAGTGTGATCTTGGATTTGGTATATTTAAGTAGTGGGTGTGGGGGGGGGGCATGGGGGCAAAGCCCCCCACTTTGGTAGGTTTAGTCTTGGTCTGTTGAGGTTTTTTTCCATGGTGGCCAAGTGGTTCTTTTCACAGGGAAAGGATTTCGGCAATCGGTGCTTTTGGATCAAAGTAATTTCAGAGAAGTGGAGTCAGGTAAGTAAGATTCGATGATGTGTAATTTCAGTGGGTCAAAGTAGACCCATATATGTACTATATGTGTGTGTGTGTGTGTGTGTGTGTGTGTGTGTGTGTGTGTGTGTGTGTGTGTGTGTGTGTGTGTGTGTAGCATAAATCACCAACATCACCACCACAGCCAGGGACATAAACCAGATAGTCCATTCATTCGTTCTTAAAACTTTAATGAACCAGATAAAATAGATAAAAAGATAAGTGCTTTTGGATCCCTCTAGTGATCATTTTTCAGGTCTGTAATCACTAAATGTTGACTTCATTAAAAACAACCATAGAACCAATCAAAGACTTATTCTTAATCTACATTCCTTTGTGTCTGATTTCAATGGAAAATTCAAATTCAGTCCTGGAAATTTGTCTGCTTGTAACTTGGGTCTATATTAGATCAGTGAATGCTTAAACAAGCGAACGCAGATTGATCGACCTTATGTAAGCGAAAGCTTACAATCTTGAACTGTCAGATCAGCCATTTTTTTCCTAGGGAAAAAAATCGCTGATCCAAAACACATACACACAACACAAGCACACCAAACAAACAGAAATCCACACACACATGCACCTAAAATCTGACACCTAACCCTACACTAAACTATGCACACACCACTAACTATCCACTTACCTTAACCCAAACCCTAACCCTAAGGTCCGTCACTATCGCACACTCACCTCACCTGCTCCCTAACCCTAACTCACCTAAACCCACCCTAACCATCACGTACACGCAATCGCACACAAACCTAACCTGCGCCTTAACCCTAACTCACCTAACCTACCCTAACACTCACATCCACACAATCGCACACTTACCTGAATACGACCCGTAACTTTCCACCACAGCACTGAAAATACTGAAGCAACAGAAACGGACAACCAAATTCTTTCCCTAGGAAAATATTCGGGTATCTGTTGCTTCGATATTTTGATCATTCGCTTAAATAAGGTCGATCAATCAGCGTTCGCTTGTTTAAGCATTCGCTGATCTAATATAGACCCTGTAACTTTCCAGTCCATAAAATCTCTCCCAATTAAGTTTGATTATTTATATCACCTCCTCAAGAATTCTCTCTTACAACCTATAAAATCTTGAAGTAATATCTGTGTCCTGAATGTTCATTTAAATGTTTTTTATGTGCTTCAGTATATCCTCTCTTTAAGCTGTCTTGTAGTTTTACCTACATAAAAGTTACTGCAAGATTTACAGGTAGCAGATACACAAAGTTCCTAGTTATGCAGTCTGCAAAAAGCTTAAAGATATATAGTTTACCAGTTATTGGATGTTAAAAATTCTGTTGCTTTGAAATATGTTTACATCCAGTGCATCTCCAGCAAGGATACATGTCAATTCTATTCAAAATAGCTCTTGTAGGCCCCAATGATTTATGGCACAACAGTTGTTTAAGATTACTCTGATTCTTAAAAGTAAATGCTGGTCCTTCTCCTGCAGTCTGTCTCATTTCTTCATCTGTGGCCAGGATCTTCCAGTTTCTTCTTATTACTTCAGAAACATACTTTATATCACTTGAATAAGTTAAGACCATGCTAGTTCCAGGTCTTCTATTTGATTTCTGCCCTTTCAAATAATTTTCTCCATGGGTTGTTTCCATCTGCTTCTTGGATAGGTAAGGTCACCCTTCATCATTCTGTAATTTCTTAACATGATCTTGCATATTACATACTTCAGCATTATAACCCCGCCTTTTAAATTGATCCCCCATCAAATCCTCACTACCTGTGACTCTTGCAGTAATTTTTATGTATGTAAAACTACGAGACAGCTTAAAATGAGGATATCAAAGAACATAAGTGACAATACACTCTGAGGAATTGGGTTTGGGAGGGTGGCTAATGGTTAAGGTGTTTGCCTTACAAACACAAGGTGCAGGGTTTGAGTCTCACAAGGGATAATTGGCTAGGCTTAAAATAACTCACAAGGGCAGTTAGCCTAGTACTAATCTATGAACCTATAAGAAGCCTCTGGTGGAACATTTAAATGAATATTCAAGACATAAATTTTACTTCAAAGTTTTACAGATTGTAAGAGCAAGTTCTTGAGGAGGTGATATAAATAATCAAACTGAATTGGCAGAGATGTTATGGACTGGGACGTTACAAGGAGACAGATTTCTGGGACTGAATTTGAATTTTCCATTGAAATCAGATATAAAGGAATGTAGATTAAGAAGAAGTCTTTGATTGGTTGTATGGTTGTTTTTAATGAAGTCAACATTTAGTGATTACAGACCTAAAAAAGGATCGATAGAGGGTTCCAAAATGGCTTATATTTTTATCTATTTTATCTGGTTCATTAAAATTTTAAGAACGAATGAACAGACTATCTGGTGCATGCCCCTGGCTGTGGTGCTTGTATTGGTGATTTATGCTGTTTACTTTTGTCTGCAACACCGTGCTTTAGTGGTCGCTAGTGTGTTTTTGCCTTAGTCACTCTCTCTCTCTCTCTCTATATATATATATATATATATATATATATATATATATATACTTTTGCCAGTTTCCACACTCCCATAGCTATTTGATATCTTTTGGTTTTAGTCTCAGGCTGCCTCAGTCACCTGAGACAGCTTGAGCCAATGGGAATGTCTCTTTCTGCTTCATGCAGCAACATGATGAGACCGTTGTTGAGTGACTTTTCCAATATCCTCAGCAACTATATGAAACAACTCCATGGATTGGTGGTATAAGTTTGCTGCTGGGCTGTTTTGAAAACAACCTAATGATCGTACTAGGATGATTTGTTTCAGTCTTGACTTTTCTCAGAACTCCACAAACCAAGAAGTGAAACAAAAAGTCAAGTTGACTTTCTGATTTGATTTTTATTTTATTTTATTTTTTGTATCTTTTTAATGGGGGAGGGAGTGCAGCCACCCAGTAGCTGTACCAGGAGTTCCAGTGCAATGTTCAGAAGGTGACGTATGTTATACCTTAACATACTCAGGCTTGCTGTTGCTAGCTGTGAAGGTAAAGTGATCTTTTTTAAAGAGAAATAGTCATGTAGTTATAATAATTTGCAACCCTAGGTGTTGCAATATAAATATAGGCTGTTTCATGTCTGGGGTTAGATTTATGTTCATTTATTTTATTATTATTATTATTATATGAACAAATATGAATAATGATTCTTCTGAAAGTCAAGATGATTAATTCAGTAATGCTACTACTACACAAGACATTCAGACATTGCACATGTACAACACTGAATCTTTCCTTTACCTGTGCTTACTCTAACCCTAACCTGCAAATACCTGCACAAACACTCACCCCCTAAATGTTGAAATGTTTTGTGCAGCTTAAACATTTTGGCATTAAACTCCCATACCCCCACTTACCTTATCCCACATGCAGAAAATCATCCTTCTCTCAGTAACTGAAATATTTGACTACGTCTCTCATGCCATTCTCTCTAGTTATCTCTGTAAATGACTTGCCAATTTGACAGAGTGAATAGCACCCAGCAAAGCAACTGTCTGTTTGAGAAAACTGATGATCCAGAAATCATGAACATACGAATGATGTAAGAATATCTGAAAAACAAAAAAATTTGGAGGTAAATATCATGATAAACTTCTTAACAGGATGAATCCTTTAATCCTAAAACTAAGAAACGGTCTATTCTCTGGTAAAAAGAGGGCCCACGGAGCTTTAAAGTAACAACCCATCAAATAAGACTTTTCCTCTGAGATCAATAATTTTAAATTCATTTCATAGCCTGATAGCTTCTAATAAAAATCTGTCTGTTTAAATTCACCACCTAAATTGGGCTCAATCATCCTAAGATTTTACAGTGACTACTCATCTAAAATGATATAAAGAGGAAAAGCATATTTACCTGTGATTAAATCAATAAAGAAAGGAGGGACTGAACTGCACATCCTTTTCCAGACAAGAATGTCCAAAAACGTTGTAAATCTATTGAATATGTCATTGCATTTATTCAAAGAAAATTGCCAATATTTCTTATGATATGGAATGACATTACTGAAGTCTTAAAAGGTAGGTAGAGAAAAATAGATGGAAAACAGCGGCTTCTTCAAATAGAAAAAGGGGGGCTCCTGACGAGTATAGCATTACTATTTTACTATTCTTCAATGGTTCAAACTATACACAAGCTAAAAACTTCACAGTCACAGAATGATTTAGGCTATATTATCAGATGCTCTTGTTAATTTACTGCTTTAATGATTTCACACATCTTTAACTAAACATGAAATGCTGGGGCTTCATTCATAAAATGATATGGATTTCTGAAAGTTAAGCTGAACTTATTCTGTTATCACAAGATTAAAATATTTTACCAGAAAAAAACTGACAAATTCCCAAGGAAACCAGTGAAATACCAAAACTGAACAAAAAAAATCACTGGTAGCCCAAGAGCAAACTGAAGGGAGACCATCTTTATTACCAGTACTGCAAAAAAAGTCTGCCAGGAATTTTAATGGTATAAGGTACATGTGAAAGTGCTAAGTATGGCCCCTCATAAGTGTACCTATAAGCACTGCAACTATTAGATTTAAAAGTTTCATTTAGTCTGGAAGTAGATGGAAGAGGGATTAAGGGACTGTTAATCTCTAACACGTTTTTAATGCTACCATTTTTCTTATAAACAAAAAAGGGGTATTACCCAAAACTTCAATTAAATCACTATTCCTCTCTATCACCTTCCAGTCGCTCTGTATGATAGTTCTGATCGTATCATTATCAACGGTCATGTCTAAGCTACACCTGGGTATGAACTTACTATTACTTGTTCAATACACTGTCTCGATTTTGATTATTGATAAAACCTTGCAAAAGTATAGGCGGAAAATCCGTATTCCATTTACCAATGATTTCTTGAGCTGTTTTTTGTAATTGATCAAGGGAATAACCTTTTTCAAGAAGCAACTGCGTAATAAAACCAATTTCAGACTCAGCATCTATATCCCTACTGACCATATATGAGGCTGTTATAAAATGACTCTCGAAGTGTTCTTTTTAACAAAACTAGAGTGGTTAGTTTTGTAGTGAAGGTAACTATTAGAAAATGTGTTTTTCCTATGTATCCTACTAAAAAAATTGATGATCATGGCTATCCCAGGGTAACTCAACATCCAAATAACAAATGTTATGACCTATATCTCCAGCTGTAAAAGTCAAAAAATTACAAATAGTGTTACGTTCTTTCAACAGCATAACATGAGAGGTGGTAGAACCTTTAACAATAAAAAACAAATAGTTGACAAAATGACGATGAAATATAATATTAGAAAAATGATTGCTGGAGGACAAGATCGCTTTCTCCCACCATCCAGTAACTAACCCAGCAAAAGCTGGGGCATCTGTAGACCCTATGGCAACCCCCTTTAACTGCTTATAATACCTACCATTGAACAAAAAATAATTGATCTCCAACAACAATTCTAACAAAGAAGTATATAATTTAACTAAATAATCACTTAATGAAGTATATTTGTGTAGAAAACATGTAGCAAATTCAACCACCTTCTCTTTGAGGTATAGTAGTAAATAAAGAAACAATGTCCACCGTAAACATATAATAGGTTCAGAGGTTCATAGGTAAGTACTAGGCTATCTTTCCAAGGGCATTTATAAGCCAAGCCAGAATGTGTTGGCTTTCACCACCCCCTTAGATTAGTTCCCTGTGCCCCTGTCCAGCAGAGACATTAGTTCCCTGCACCACTGTCCAGCAGAGCCACTGCAGTGATCCCTGGGGTAAATTTTCTATTTCCCATCCACCCGTCAAGGTTTCTCTTGAAGAGTGTTAATGAGGGCTCTACCTGATATATATTGGAATCCTGTTCCAAAGCATGGGGAGTCTCTGGGACAGGAATCTATCCCTCCAGCATGTCCTATTTATCGTTGTGGTGAGGTTTATATCTCTTGAGCGTGTGGCTCTCTGGGATTTGTTTTTTTTTTAGGTGGAGCATGTCCATCAATTCTGGCTTGGACATGGCCTTGTATGTCAGGCAGAGATCACCTCTGAGTAAGCGGTATGCAACCGAGTACAGCTGGAGTTTCTTGAGTCGGGCTGCATAGGGCATTTGTTTGAGGCCAGTAATCCCCTTGGTGAGGTACTTTGTGGCCTTTCCAGCTGTTGCAGGTGTCTTGTAAGGTACATTCCAAATGGGGCATTGTATTCTTTGATGAGTCTAATGAAAGATGGGTAGAGAGGCACAATAACCTCTTTTGTACTAGATCACGAATCCTTTTGTAATTAGGTGGGCCACATAGAAGGATTTTCTAACCACCTTGGCAATATGATTATCAAAGGAGAGATTACTATCTACCTGGGTCCCCAGATCCCTTATTGCATTTTCTGTATTTAGGGGACTACCACCTATGTGGTAGTTCGTGGGTACTGATTTTTCCATAGGGGATGACTATGCACTTTTTGGCATTTAGTTTGAGGCCATGATTTTGACACCAGGTATCCATCTCAGTGAGAACCTACTAGAGGGTGTCTGTATCAGCCGGGGAATCAATTATGGCCCCTAGTTTGCAGTCGTCTGTGAACTTGGTCAGCCATAGTCCTCCTATGCTTGCCTGTACCTCTGAGAAGTATATACCGAACAGGAGGGGTCCTTGGACTGAGCCCTGGGGGACGCCAGTTGTAACCAGTTTAGAGTTGGACATAGAGCCTGCAACTCTCACCATGTGGGTTCTATCCATGAGCCAGTTGGCAACCCATCTCATGATGTAGAGGTTTATGTTCAAGCTGGTGAGCTTGTCTATAATACTAGAATGGAGAATGGTGTCGAAAGCCTTTGCAAGGTCTAGGTAGGCTGTGTGGACCTCCTTTCCTTTGTCTAATGCCTTGGGAACTGTCTCAAAGAAGTCCACCAGGTTTAGGAGGCATGATCTGCCCTTAACAAAGCCAAACTGGGTAGGGTCCAAGGTTTGGAGGTTCCCAATGTCTCTGTTAATGAGTCCCATGATGATGCGCTCCATAGCCTTGCAGACCAGGCTAGTCAGGCTTATAGGGTGATAGTTCCCGGGGTCCGTTGTGTCTCCACCTTCGTGGAGCAGGATAACTGTTGCTGTGCGCCATTCTGTGGGTAGTAGCCTGTAGAGGGCTGCGTGTGAACAGTGTATTTAGGTGAGGGGTTAGTTCATTTTGGAGCACTTGTAAGACTCAGCCTGGACAACGTCCGGTCCCATTGAAGCGGGGTTTTGGCTTTGGATAAGGCTGTTTTAACCTGTGTGTTGATGATTGACGGGGCCCTACATTCTTCTGGTATGGTTAGCGGCCATTTAGGGGATGAGAGGGGCTGAAGTTTGCACTAAACCTGTCTGCCAGAATGTTGGCAATATCAGTCAGTTCAGTGTATTTTGTGCCATTCTGCACTAACTCAGAGCAGATCTGAGAGTTTCCACTTAGGTTCTTGACATAGCTAAAGAATGCTTTGTGGTTATCTTTGGAGTCATTGGCAATTTTTCTTTCGAAACTAGCCTTGGATGATTTAATGAGGGATCATAGTTTCTTGCTGATACTGATCAGGGATGTCTTTCCTTCTTGGGATTTTACTCTTTTCTGTACTAGTTTCCTCCTTCTGTTGTATAGCTTGTTTATGGTAGGGGTCCATCAATATAATGATCATGATCATTATATTCAAAACCAAGTGAAAAAAGTCTAATGTGATTCAAAAAATCCCATGAATCACAAATGTAAGAAGAAAGTTGTACTAAGGGATTGAACACAGAATCTAAAAATAAAGAAATTCCCTCTGTGATACTCCCTGAGGCAGATACAATAGGCCTAAAAGGGGGGTTTATGGGATCTTTATAGATCTTAGGTATACCAAACAATACCCCTTCTCTAGGGTTGTTGACTTGTAGAAAATCATACAATTCCATACTCAAATCTCCATTCATAAGGTGGTCGTATAGATAGTGATGTATAAGATTATAACTCCTCGTAATGTCTCGAAAAGAGACTTCAAAAAATTCATCTTGGTTGTTTAACATTTCTGCCATCAAACAATTGTATCTAGAAACATTCATAATGACCACCCTCCCCCTTTATCTGCCTTCATAAACCTCAGCCTCCTTTCACTTTTAAGTTCTAACAATGCCTTCCTTTCTTTACTATCCAAATTAAAATAAGGTTTAACATTTTTTATGTAAGATAGACTTAATGTCCTTCTCACAAAAATATTCAAAGGCTTTAATGGTAGAATGTAAACCTGGATTAGAAGTAGAAGGTTTGCTAACTTGCCTCTTAACAGAAAAATCATTCATAATATACATTAAGTTTAATTTCCTGGTATACAACTTTAAGTTAATCAAAGTTTTTGTTATGTCAACCCTGCACCTTGGTAAAAAATGAAATCCCAATTGTAAAACCTTACAATGGGATTCTGTCAAAGTGAAGTCTGACAAGTTAAAGATTTGTACAACAGAACCCACTGTCTCTTGGGCAGAATTCTTCACTTGCATCTGCAACTTCTCCCTCGACTCTGGTTGGACTAAGTCCTATCTCTCCCCACTTTGTATTTTTTTTGCCAATGAAACCATGTTAGTATTACCAACTCCAAGGTTAGCTGGGCAAGGAGAACATAAAGTTAATTCAGGAACTTCTAAACTCATAGAATTTACTGTTTGCCCACTGCCTTGCTGTCTCTTGTTGAATTCTGCTTCTACAACTCTGTTACCTGCTTGCTTATCAACTGGATTTAAAGGGCCATTGTCTTTTGAGCCATTTAAATTATTGCGGACAGAAATATGACTATTATAAATGTTCTCATCCTTATTATTGGAAGGGTCAGTTTGCAATACAGAGGATTGTTTGTTCTTTTAGTTGTCAAAAATGTAAGCTACTCCAGATGTTTACACTGATATGTCTCAAACAACTTCTTCGTATTTACGCTGAATGATGACCTTCTCAAATCTATCAACAGCAGAAAAAAAATTGTCGTAATGAGGTTTTAGGTCTGTATATCTCCGAAATTGTTTGGTGATATTGGCATCAATCTGTTCCAAATTAAGTCTAAGAACATTAAGTATCTTAGAATTATTTTTAACCAAGATTTTTTAAAAACTCCTTACCAGCATTGTTAAAAAAGGAAACCAGCTCCTGATAAAAAGGGCCATCTTTACTGATCCCATTAGCAGCTTTGAAAAATCTCAGACCTTTTGGAACAACAATATTGAAAGAAATGCAATATTCAAAATGCTTATTTTTCAGTGTAATTGCATGATATTTTTCAGTCCTTTCTCCAAATTGGAAAGAAGAAGCATAAGATTGACACTGGCTAGTTGCTGGTCCAAAGAACCAGTATAGTATTTAAACGGGTCATAGGAAGAATTTAAAACCAAAGCCACATCTCTAAAAAAGAGGCACATTATCAGAAGGTGTTGCATCTATAACAGGCAATGCAGTCTCTCTTGATACTATTACCCAGTTGTTGCTTGAAAGAGGTTATTCCCTTGATCAATTACAAAAAACAGCTCAAGAAATCATTGGTAAATGGAATACGGATTTTCCGCCTATAGTTTTGCAAGGTTTTATCAATAATAAAAAATGGAGACAGTGTATTGAACAAGTAATAGTAAGTTAATACCCAGGTGTAGCTTAGACATGACCGTTGATAATGATACGATCAGAACTATCATACAGAGCGACTGGAAGGTGATAGAGGGGAATAGGGATTTAGTTGAAGTTTTGGGTAATACATAATTCATCACAATGAACAAAACATGCTGGAGGGATAGGTTCCTGACCCAGAGACTCCCCATACTCTGGAATAGACTGCCCATACATGTCAAGCAGAGTGCCTCATTGGCCTCTTCAAAAGGAACCTTGATGATTGGATGGGAGATAGGAAATTCACCCCGGGGATCATGTCAGTCACCCTGCTAGACAGGGGTCCAGAGAAGTAAATATTGTGGGAAAATATTTCCAGGGAATTTTTATGGCTAGGCTTGCATAGGCCTTAGGGCTGATAGCCTAGTACCAACCTATGAAACTATGAACCTATGAACCTATAGGTGCTTAGATATGAACATTTGATTGAAATGTGAGGACATAATTTGATTATAACAAAAAACATAGGCTCCACTTGGCCACTATGGTGAACTTTGCCTTTTCTTCAGTGTAGTGTGATCTTGGATTTGGTATATTTAAGTAGTGGGTGTGGGGCATGGGGCAAAGCCCCACTTTGGTAGGTTTAGTCTTGGTCTGTTGAGGTTTTTTCCATGGTGGCCAAGTGGTTCTTTCACAGGGAAAGGATTTCGCAATCGGTGCTTTTGGATCAAAGTAATTTCAGAGAAGTGGAGTCAGGTAAGTAAGATTCGATGATGTGTAATTTCAGTGGGTCAAAGTAGACCCATATATGTACTATATGTGTGTGTGTGTGTGTGTGTGTGTGTGTGTGTGTGTGTGTGTGTGTGTGTGTGTGTGTGTGTGTAGCATAAATCACCAACATCACCACCACAGCCAGGGACATAAACCAGATAGTCCATTCATTCGTTCTTAAAACTTTAATGAACCAGATAAAATAGATAAAAGATAAGTGCTTTTGGATCCCTCTAGTGATCATTTTTCAGGTCTGTAATCACTAAATGTTGACTTCATTAAAAACAACCATAGAACCAATCAAAGACTTATTCTTAATCTACATTCCTTTGTGTCTGATTTCAATGGAAAATTCAAATTCAGTCCTGGAAATTTGTCTGCTTGTAACTTGGGTCTATATTAGATCAGTGAATGCTTAAACAAGCGAACGCAGATTGATCGACCTTATGTAAGCGAAAGCTTACAATCTTGAACTGTCAGATCAGCCATTTTTTTCCTAGGGAAAAAAATCGCTGATCCAAAACACATACACACAACACAAGCACACCAAACAAACAGAAATCCACACACACATGCACCTAAAATCTGACACCTAACCCTACACTAAACTATGCACACACCACTAACTATCCACTTACCTTAACCCAAACCCAAGAAGTCTTTGATTGGTTGTATGGTTGTTTTTAATGAAGTCAACATTTAGTGATTACAGACCTAAAAAAGGATCGATAGAGGGTTCCAAAATGGCTTATATTTTTATCTATTTTATCTGGTTCATTAAAATTTTAAGAACGAATGAACAGACTATCTGGTGCATGCCCCTGGCTGTGGTGCTTGTATTGGTGATTTATGCTGTTTACTTTTGTCTGCAACACCGTGCTTTAGTGGTCGCTAGTGTGTTTTTTGCCTTAGTCACTCACTCTCTCTCTCTCTCTCTCTCTCTATATATATATATATATATATATATATATACTTTTGCCAGTTTCCACACTCCCATAGCTATTTGATATCTTTTGGTTTTAGTCTCAGGCTGCCTCAGTCACCTGAGACAGCTTGAGCCAATGGGAATGTCTCTTTCTGCTTCATGCAGCAACATGATGAGACCGTTGTTGAGTGACTTTTCCAATATCCTCAGCAACTATATGAAACAACTCCATGGATTGGTGGTATAAGTTTGCTGCTGGGCTGTTTTGAAAACAACCTAATGATCGTACTAGGATGATTTGTTTCAGTCTTGACTTTTCTCAGAACTCCACAAACCAAGAAGTGAAACAAAAAGTCAAGTTGACTTTCTGATTTGATTTTTATTTTATTTTATTTTTTGTATCTTTTTAATGGGGGAGGGAGTGCAGCCACCCAGTAGCTGTACCAGGAGTTCCAGTGCAATGTTCAGAAGGTGACGTATGTTATACCTTAACATACTCAGGCTTGCTGTTGCTAGCTGTGAAGGTAAAGTGATCTTTTTTAAAGAGAAATAGTCATGTAGTTATAATAATTTGCAACCCTAGGTGTTGCAATATAAATATAGGCTGTTTCATGTCTGGGGTTAGATTTATGTTCATTTATTTTATTATTATTATTATTATATGAACAAATATGAATAATGATTCTTCTGAAAGTCAAGATGATTAATTCAGTAATGCTACTACTACACAAGACATTCAGACATTGCACATGTACAACACTGAATCTTTCCTTTACCTGTGCTTACTCTAACCCTAACCTGCAAATACCTGCACAAACACTCACCCCCTAAATGTTGAAATGTTTTGTGCAGCTTAAACATTTTGGCATTAAACTCCCATACCCCCACTTACCTTATCCCACATGCAGAAAATCATCCTTCTCTCAGTAACTGAAATATTTGACTACGACTCTCATGCCATTCTCTCTAGTTATCTCTGTAAATGACTTGCCAATTTGACAGAGTGAATAGCACCCAGCAAAGCAACTGTCTGTTTGAGAAAACTGATGATCCAGAAATCATGAACATACGAATGATGTAAGAATATCTGAAAACAAAAAATTTGGAGGTAAATATCATGATAAACTTCTTAACAGGATGAATCCTTTAATCCTAAAACTAAGAAACGGTCTATTCTCTGGTAAAAAGAGGGCCCACGGAGCTTTAAAGTAACAACCCATCAAATAAGACTTTTCCTCTGAGATCAATAATTTTAAATTCATTTCATAGCCTGATAGCTTCTAATAAAAATCTGTCTGTTTAAATTCACCACCTAAATTGGGCTCAATCATCCTAAGATTTTACAGTGACTACTCATCTAAAATGATATAAAGAGGAAAAGCATATTTACCTGTGATTAAATCAATAAAGAAAGGAGGGACTGAACTGCACATCCTTTTCCAGACAAGAATGTCCAAAAACGTTGTAAATCTATTGAATATGTCATTGCATTTATTCAAAGAAAATTGCCAATATTTCTTATGATATGGAATGACATTACTGAAGTCTTAAAAGGTAGGTAGAGAAAAATAGATGGAAAACAGCGGCTTCTTCAAATAGAAAAAAGGGGGGGCTCCTGACGAGTATAGCATTACTATTTTACTATTCTTCAATGGTTCAAACTATACACAAGCTAAAAACTTCACAGTCACAGAATGATTTAGGCTATATTATCAGATGCTCTTGTTAATTTACTGCTTTAATGATTTCACACATCTTTAACTAAACATGAAATGCTGGGGCTTCATTCATAAAATGATATGGATTTCTGAAAGTTAAGCTGAACTTATTCTGTTATCACAAGATTAAAATATTTTACCAGAAAAAAACTGACAAATTCCCAAGGAAACCAGTGAAATACCAAAACTGAACAAAAAAAATCACTGGTAGCCCAAGAGCAAACTGAAGGGAGACCATCTTTATTACCAGTACTGCAAAAAAAGTCTGCCAGGAATTTTAATGGTATAAGGTACATGTGAAAGTGCTAAGTATGGCCCCTCATAAGTGTACCTATAAGCACTGCAACTATTAGATTTAAAAGTTTCATTTAGTCTGGAAGTAGATGGAAGAGGGATTAAGGGACTGTTAATCTCTAACACGTTTTTAATGCTACCATTTTTCTTATAAACAAAAAAGGGGTATTACCCAAAACTTCAATTAAATCACTATTCCTCTCTATCACCTTCCAGTCGCCTGTATGATAGTTCTGATCGTATCATTATCAACGGTCATGTCTAAGCTACACCTGGGTATGAACTTACTATTACTTGTTCAATACACTGTCTCGATTTTGATTATTGATAAAACCTTGCAAAAGTATAGGCGGAAAATCCGTATTCCATTTACCAATGATTTCTTGAGCTGTTTTTTGTAATTGATCAAGGGAATAACCTTTTTCAAGAAGCAACTGCGTAATAAAACCAATTTCAGACTCAGCATCTATATCCCTACTGACCATATATGAGGCTGTTATAAAATGACTCTCAAGTGTTCTTTTTAACAAAACTAGAGTGGTTAGTTTTGTAGTGAAGGTAACTATTAGAAAATGTGTTTTTCCTATGTATCCTACTAAAAAAATTGATGATCATGGCTATCCCAGGGTAACTCAACATCCAAATAACAAATGTTATGACCTATATCTCCAGCTGTAAAAGTCAAAAAATTACAAATAGTGTTACGTTCTTTCAACAGCATAACATGAGAGGTGGTAGAACCTTTAACAATAAAAAACAAATAGTTGACAAAATGACGATGAAATATAATATTAGAAAAATGATTGCTGGAGGACAAGATCGCTTTCTCCCACCATCCAGTAACTAACCCAGCAAAAGCTGGGGCATCTGTAGACCCTATGGCAACCCCCTTTAACTGCTTATAATACCTACCATTGAACAAAAAATAATTGATCTCCAACAACAATTCTAACAAAGAAGTATATAATTTAACTAAATAATCACTTAATGAAGTATATTTGTGTAGAAAACATGTAGCAAATTCAACCACCTTCTCTTTGAGGTATAGTAGTAAATAAAGAAACAATGTCCACCGTAAACATATAATAGGTTCAGAGGTTCATAGGTAAGTACTAGGCTATCTTTCCAAGGGCATTTATAAGCCAAGCCAGAATGTGTTGGCTTTCACCACCCCCTTAGATTAGTTCCCTGTGCCCCTGTCCAGCAGAGACATTAGTTCCCTGCACCACTGTCCAGCAGAGCCACTGCAGTGATCCCTGGGGTAAATTTTCTATTTCCCATCCACCCGTCAAGGTTTCTCTTGAAGAGTGTTAATGAGGGGCTCTACCTGATATATATTGGAATCCTGTTCCAAAGCATGGGGAGTCTCTGGGACAGGAATCTATCCCTCCAGCATGTCCTATTTATCGTTGTGGTGAGGTTTATATCTCTTGAGCGTGTGGCTCTCTGGGATTTGTTTTTTTTTTAGGTGGAGCATGTCCATCAATTCTGGCTTGGACATGGCCTTGTATGTCAGGCAGAGATCACCTCTGAGTAAGCGGTATGCAACCGAGTACAGCTGGAGTTTCTTGAGTCGGGCTGCATAGGGCATTTGTTTGAGGCCAGTAATCCCCTTGGTGAGGTACTTTGTGGCCTTTCCAGCTGTTGCAGGTGTCTTGTAAGGTACATTCCAAATGGGGCATTGTATTCTTTGATGAGTCTAATGAAAGATGGGTAGAGAGGCACAATAACCTCTTTTGTTCTAGATGCGAATCCTTTTGTAATTAGGTGGGCCACATAGAAGGATTTTCTAACCACCTTGGCAATATGATTATCAAAGGAGAGATTACTATCTACCTGGGTCCCCAGATCCCTTATTGCATTTTCTGTATTTAGGGGACTACCACCTATGTGGTAGTTCGTGGGTACTTTGATTTTTCCATAGGGGATGACTATGCACTTTTTGGCATTTAGTTTGAGGCCATGATTTTGACACCAGGTATCCATCTCAGTGAGAACCTACTAGAGGGTGTCTGTATCAGCCGGGGAATCAATTATGGCCCCTAGTTTGCAGTCGTCTGTGAACTTGGTCAGCCATAGTCCTCCTATGCTTGCCTGTACCTCTGAGAAGTATATACCGAACAGGAGGGGTCCTTGGACTGAGCCCTGGGGGACGCCAGTTGTAACCAGTTTAGAGTTGGACATAGAGCCTGCAACTCTCACCATGTGGGTTCTATCCATGAGCCAGTTGGCAACCCATCTCATGATGTAGAGGTTTATGTTCAAGCTGGTGAGCTTGTCTATAATACTAGAATGGAGAATGGTGTCGAAAGCCTTTGCAAGGTCTAGGTAGGCTGTGTGGACCTCCTTTCCTTTGTCTAATGCCTTGGGAACTGTCTCAAAGAAGTCCACCAGGTTTAGGAGGCATGATCTGCCCTTAACAAAGCCAAACTGGGTAGGGTCCAAGGTTTGGAGGTTCCCAATGTCTCTGTTAATGAGTCCCATGATGATGCGCTCCATAGCCTTGCAGACCAGGCTAGTCAGGCTTATAGGGTGATAGTTCCCGGGGTCCGTTGTGTCTCCACCTTCGTGGAGCAGGATAACTGTTGCTGTGCGCCATTCTGTGGGTACGTAGCCTGTAGAGGGCTGCGTTTGAACAGTGTGTTTAGGTGAGGGGTTAGTTCATTTTGGAGCTCTTGTAAGACACAGCCTGGACACCGTCCGGTCCCATTGAAGCTGGGTTTTTGGCTTTGGATAAGGCTGTTTTAACCTGTGTGTTGATGATTGACGGGGCCCTACATTCTTCTGGTATGGTTAGCGGCCATTTAGGGGATGAGAGGGGGCTGAAGTTTGCACTAAACCTGTCTGCCAGAATGTTGGCAATATCAGTCAGTTCAGTGTATTTTGTGCCATTCTGCACTAACTCAGAGCAGATCTGAGAGTTTCCACTTAGGTTCTTGACATAGCTAAAGAATGCTTTGTGGTTATCTTTGGAGTCATTGGCAATTTTTCTTTCGAAACTAGCCTTGGATGATTTAATGAGGGATCATAGTTTCTTGCTGATACTGATCAGGGATGTCTTTCCTTCTTGGGATTTTACTCTTTTCTGTACTAGTTTCCTCCTTCTGTTGTATAGCTTGTTTATGGTAGGTCCATCAATATAATGATCATGATCATTATATTCAAAACCAAGTGAAAAAAGTCTAATGTGATTCAAAAAATCCCATGAATCACAAATGTAAGAAGAAAGTTGTACTAAGGGATTGAACACAGAATCTAAAAATAAAGAAATTCCCTCTGTGATACTCCCTGAGGCAGATACAATAGGCCTAAAAGGGGGGTTTATGGGATCTTTATAGATCTTAGGTATACCAAACAATACCCCTTCTCTAGGGTTGTTGACTTGTAGAAAATCATACAATTCCATACTCAAATCTCCATTCATAAGGTGGTCGTATAGATAGTGATGTATAAGATTATAACTCCTCGTAATGTCTCGAAAAGAGACTTCAAAAAATTCATCTTGGTTGTTTAACATTTCTGCCATCAAACAATTGTATCTAGAAACATTCATAATGACCACCCTCCCCCTTTATCTGCCTTCATAAACCTCAGCCTCCTTTCACTTTTAAGTTCTAACAATGCCTTCCTTTCTTTACTATCCAAATTAAAATAAGGTTTAACATTTTTTATGTAAGATAGACTTAATGTCCTTCTCACAAAAATATTCAAAGGCTTTAATGGTAGAATGTAAACCTGGATTAGAAGTAGAAGGTTTGCTAACTTGCCTCTTAACAGAAAAATCATTCATAATATACATTAAGTTTAATTTCCTGGTATACAACTTTAAGTTAATCAAAGTTTTTGTTATGTCAACCCTGCACCTTGGTAAAAAATGAAATCCCAATTGTAAAACCTTACAATGGGATTCTGTCAAAGTGAAGTCTGACAAGTTAAAGATTTGTACAACAGAACCCACTGTCTCTTGGGCAGAATTCTTCACTTGCATCTGCAACTTCTCCCTCGACTCTGGTTGGACTAAGTCCTATCTCTCCCCACTTTGTATTTTTTTTGCCAATGAAACCATGTTAGTATTACCAACTCCAAGGTTAGCTGGGCAAGGAGAACATAAAGTTAATTCAGGAACTTCTAAACTCATAGAATTTACTGTTTGCCCACTGCCTTGCTGTCTCTTGTTGAATTCTGCTTCTACAACTCTGTTACCTGCTTGCTTATCAACTGGATTTAAAGGGCCATTGTCTTTTGAGCCATTTAAATTATTGCGGACAGAAATATGACTATTATAAATGTTCTCATCCTTATTATTGGAAGGGTCAGTTTGCAATACAGAGGATTGTTTGTTCTTTTAGTTGTCAAAAATGTAAGCTACTCCAGATGTTTACACTGATATGTCTCAAACAACTTCTTCGTATTTACGCTGAATGATGACCTTCTCAAATCTATCAACAGCAGAAAAAAAATTGTCGTAATGAGGTTTTAGGTCTGTATATCTCCGAAATTGTTTGGTGATATTGGCATCAATCTGTTCCAAATTAAGTCTAAGAACATTAAGTATCTTAGAATTATTTTTAACCAAGATTTTTAAAACTCCTTACCAGCATTGTTAAAAAGGAAACCAGCCCCTGATAAAAAGGGCCATCTTTACTGATCCCATTAGCAGCTTTGAAAAATCTCAGACCTTTTGGAACAACAATATTGAAAGAAATGCAATATTCAAAATGCTTATTTTTCAGTGTAATTGCATGATATTTTTCAGTCCTTTCTCCAAATTGGAAAGAAGAAGCATAAGATTGACACTGGCTAGTTGCTGGTCCAAAGAACCAGTATAGTATTTAAACGGGTCATAGGAAGAATTTAAAACCAAAGCCACATCTCTAAAAAAGAGGCACATTATCAGAAGGTGTTGCATCTATAACAGGCAATGCAGTCTCTCTTGATACTATTACCCAGTTGTTGCTTGAAAGAGGTTATTCCCTTGATCAATTACAAAAAACAGCTCAAGAAATCATTGGTAAATGGAATACGGATTTTCCGCCTATAGTTTTGCAAGGTTTTATCAATAATAAAAAATGGAGACAGTGTATTGAACAAGTAATAGTAAGTTAATACCCAGGTGTAGCTTAGACATGACCGTTGATAATGATACGATCAGAACTATCATACAGAGCGACTGGAAGGTGATAGAGGGGAATAGGGATTTAGTTGAAGTTTTGGGTAATACCCCTTTTTTGTTTATAAGAAAAATGGTAGCATTAAAAACGTGTTAGAGATTAACAGTCCCTTAATCCCTCTTCCATCTACTTCTAGACTAAATCAAACTTTTAAATCTAATAGTTGCAGTGCTTATAGGTACACTTATGAGGGGCCATACTTAGCACTTTCACATGTACCTTATACCATTAAAATTCCTGGTAGATTTTATTTGCAGTACTGGTAATAAAGATGGTCTCCCTTCAGTTTGCTCTTGGGCTACCAGTGAATTTTTTTATTTGATTAAGACATTTTAGCCAATGTTGTTGATGGACACAATTAAAGTGTTTTAAGTGAGAAGTTGTTTTCATATACAGCTAACATGAATTAGTAGCAAGTGTAGTTCTATTTATTTATTTCAGTATAAGTGTATACTTAAAATAGAATATGTACATTCTTGTAATATTTAAAATATAGGGCAATGGAGTTTTGAATTAGTAATGACATGGGTGTCATTTAAGCAACTTGCATAGTAATTTTGCAAACTGCTATGTAAATATGGTGCTGTAATGGATTTTTCTGTAAATCAAAATCTCTAAATTTTGGTTGCTTTCTAGCAAGCGACACAGAGCTGTATCTGTTTCTTATTCTTTCTTGCACTTTTCATGCTTTGGGTCCTATAGTTTGAGCTGTAACAAAAAGATGTGAGGTAGCCTGACAGGGTTTATCAAAAACAGAAGGGTACAAGACAATGTAATTAGATTACTTTCCTTAATAGACTTAGCAAACAAGAAAAAAATCAGCTTTCTATTTTAAGCCTTGATATCTATATAGCTTTCGACTCCGTACGTTGGCCATTTCTGTTTAAAGCTCTGCAAAAATACAATTTCTCCCCAAACTTTATAGGATTAATTAAAAAAACTGTATGAAAAGTCCATAGCCTATGTAAAGATTGGATCTTATCTAGCTAGCCATTCGAAATATTAAGCGGTACTAAGCAGGGGTGCCCCTTCTCCCCATTACTCTTTGCCCTGGCTATTGAGCCTGTTGCAAATTGTGTTACAAATAATGACAGAGTTAAAGGATATAAAGTGTCAAGACAAATTATCCCCCAAGATACAACTGTGTACTGATGACCTACTAATAACTTCTAATGATATTGAAAATTCAGTAGATCACCTATTACATAATCTAGACTTCTTTGCAAACATCTATGGTCTAAAATTCAATCACAACAAAACTCGGGTGATTTTAGTGAATAAAAATGTTACTATGAAACGTAGATGAAAAAGAGACATAAACTGGGACTGCATATTAAATATCTAGGTATCATTACTGAATCTAATTATAAAAAATCTCTCACATCTAATTACCAACAACTTATAAACTCAATTACAAGTCTAATAGACATTTGGAACAGACTCTACTTCACATCTGAAGACAGACTAACTTTAATCAAAATGATACTGTTTCCTAAAATCTTATTCATTGGCCAAGTTCCAATAATTCCCCCACCTGTCAAAATTAAACAGAAAATTAATAACTTATTACTTAACTTCCTTTGGTATCACAAAAAACAAGAATTTCTCTTCTCTGGCACACCACAAGCTGGGATGAAGGAGGTATAGGGTTTCCAAATATTGATTTTTATTTAAATTTTGTATTTATTAACAGTGTTGTCGCCTCACAGTAAGACGTTGTCCTGTTCGATTCTCAGCTAAAGCGTCTTCTGTGTGGAGACATGCGTGAATGGGCGTACCTTTGTTGAAGGTTGTGCGTCAAGGCTGACAACTCAATACGTAAAAATCTACTGCCAATCATTAGCGGACCGGAGTTCTGCTGTGGCGACCCCTAACCAGGAAAAGCCGAAAGATACATTTATTAACATAGTGTTGCTTTGGAATAATACTTGTTAAACATCATACTGGAAATCAATGACCTTGCTTGAACCATGTACTCAGATACATACAAACATCTTCATGTGGATTTTAAAAATATACATTCAATGTGAAAGGTCAAAATTTGTTCTTACACCTCTTACAAACCAAATGTTGCTGTTGTTCAAAAAGCTTATGTTTTCTAATCAATTAAGAATTTGTTATTAATTGTGTTTCCTATTGCCTACATAAATGAATGTTTGATATCTTTTGATACTCAGAAAAATGTTAGACCTATGGTGACCTATTATATTGGAATCAATTTCTGTCAGCTAATAAAATAAGTTCTGCAGACTACTTGATCAGCAGATACAGTTTGCAAAATTGCAATTGGCTGGACATCCAAACTTGTAAGGATTTCATACATACTAAACTCATATCCTCATGAGAGGCATACAATAAAAGCAACTTAAAAATCTTGGATTTTTATCTCAACAATTATTAATTAATTACTTTTTAAAAAATGTTATGCTCAGTAAAAAGCAAAGAAGTATTTAGCAACTGTAAAAAATGGTGGCCATTTGCCTTTTTCTATCCGAACTTCACTGCTGTGAAGTGGAAGACATATTTTTTTAGTGGGCATTAAATGTACCTCAACACCTGGCTGGAGAATGTTCTTTCTCTAGTCAGGGTAACATGTACACCTTGTCCATTCTCTAACGGGGATTATAATAAAGGAAAATTGGTGCTACACTAAATGAAGACAGTGGAAAGACTGGTTGTCGGAAGAGAGGAAGGAGAAAATAAAAATGACTGAACAGATTTAGGATTTGAATAGAGTATTGAATGACATACATAAGATGACATTGGGTTATACTTTCATATGTTAAAAGAACATGTAAAGAAGCAATAATTTAATGTACAAGTGGAGATCGGGATGCTATAATGTAATGACTGAAGAATAACTGTACGTGTTGTTTTTTTACATATACAGCAGGAAAAATTGACTGAATGTGTTATATCTGTCTATATATATATATATATATATATCTACAGAGCAGGAAAAACAACAACAATAAGGTGAATAAATTAAGGAGTTTGTGTGATCTTCTTCACTTGATTTTTAAAAAGATTTAAATATCTAATGAAAACAATGTATATATATATATGTGTGTGTGTGTGTGTGTGTGTGTGTGTGTGTGTGTGTGTGTGTGTGTGTGTGTGTGTGTGTGTGTGTGTGTGTGTGCATATGCCCTAATATCTTGTGAGAGATGATGAAGTAACTTGTAAATTTAGGTATATGTAGACACCCATGAGGCAGATTGAGAAATACTCTATTTCAGTAAACACAATCAGGGGGTTCAAAAGAGCCTACATGGTCATTTTTCGCTGTGTGTGCATTGTGGTGCTCTGCGCACACAGCCATGGAAAGTTTTAGATTCAGTAAGTGCAGTGTAGAAGTGTGCACCACCGTGCAAACAAGATGAACACTGTGGCATGTTAATTACAGCATAAGCAGCTGAACTGCATGCTAATTAACCAATCCAACATGGTTTAGCTATTCAACAAGCTATAAATCATCTATGTAGACTCCTTGCTGTTTTTTCCTGCAGATTCCAAAACTTTTGGAATAGAGACACTGAAAGGAGTCTACATGGACAGAATGTTTGAATGTTAAGGGCTGTTGCTGCTTTAAGTCATTTATATGTGCTGCAGGCTGAAGCCAATGCTGCTGCTGTCACTAGCCCATGACCAAGAAGGAGAAGAGCTTTCAGACTCTGCTTAACTTTTCACAATCTACATGATGTCGAAATTGTGAAGCACTACAGGGTGGACAGGGCACACTACACAAACTCTGCGGCCTCTGCCATCCTCAACTCAAAGCTAACCAAGGTGAACCCATCCCATTGGAGACAAAGGTATGTGTAGCACCTCGAATTTTAACTTCAGGTGCCTATCAGAGTCTAACAGGGGACATGCTGGGGGTGTCACAGACATCAGCATCCAGGATCCTCCACCAGTTTCTGAATGCTATGCTCCAACATGCCAGTGAACACATATATTTTTCCCATAGTTCTGAGGAGAGGACCAGAAATATGCAGGAGTTCTAATGTGTAGCACACCTACCCTGATGTACTGGGTACCATAGCTTTTACCCTTGTAGAAATTAAGGCACCACCCGAGGAACAGGGTAGGGTCTACATAAACAGAAAGGGCTATCACTCTGTCAACTGCCAAGTCATGTGTAATGCCAAGGGAATAATCTTGAACATGTGTGCTGGCAACCCTGGCAGTTACCATGACTGACATATCTGGCACACCGCCCAACTGTACCAGATGTTTGCTAAGAAAGGAATATCCCACAGGGGCATTTACTGAGGGATGCAGGCTATGCACTGGAACTGTGACTGATGACACCCATCAGAAATGCACACACACCCATGGAAGAATACCATAATGAAGCACATGCTCAAACAAAAAATATTATAGAACATGTGTTTGGGCTGCTGAAGTCATGCATCTGGGGGAGCCCTGCAGTACAATCCATGGACATGAACAGAAAAATGCACAGTATGTGCCATGCTAAGCAACATAATCCTGTGAAAACAGCTTAAGCAGGATCAGCAAGGGAAAGGGGGCACAGATCCCACCACCAATGCCAATTGCCACAGCCACAGGCAAATGAGGAGTTACAGGAGGAAACACCATCTGCTGTGGGCGTAGGCAGATGTAGATGTGCTCAGTGTGCCCTTGCACTGGCTAAGAGACAACACATAGCACACTCACTCACCACCTAGGGACCTAAAATCTTCCTCCTATGCACATACATATACTAACACTGATGCCAGGCAACTCATACAACCTTTACCTCCCCATGTATTGGCTGTGTACTGCTTGCATCAGACAGAGTCAGCCCTGAACTACAACTGTGTCAACTGCTGCATTTACAAGGCAAGTCCTGAACCTGGAGTGTATTGTTTAATGATATGACTGTGTGACATATCCTTGTATTGCATTACTTGGTCCGGTAAACTAGTAAAAAATGGTAGATTTGTATAGAAATAGTAAAATGCAGCACTAGTAGCCCAACGAAGTACAGCACACAGGTTTATTCGGAGTCAGCTCACCGCAAGGCTGAAAGCATAAACGCTTATATCCACAAGTACATTTTCATCTACACAAACTTCTTCAGATGCATACCTGAAGGGTTTGATTCTCACCAAGGGAATTGGATGGCTTAAAATGGCCCTAACCATTAACTCTGAGCACACACATACAGAAACTGAAAGAGAAGGAGGCAGACGTGGTTAAACCAACAAATGGCCAATGAGACAAAATGAGTAACTGTTGTCTATGTCTGTAGGGGTCCTCCAGGTGAAACTGGTGTGTGAGTGTTTGCATGAACACAGCCAAGCTCTGTGCTGGCTCTTCATCTTGGTATGTTGGACAGGTGTGAGCTGTGCATGGTAGAGGTGACAGTTCATCATTGTCATCTCTGACCATGAGAACTGGCTCTGCCAGGAGTTGCACTGTCATGTCCATGTCCAAGGACAGATGCATTGCTGCTACCTGAATTTGACTGATGTCTGCTGGATTAGCTCCCTTCACAGGGATGCCCAAGACCACGACCCCATAGCCTGCCACATCTGGGTGTGGACAGCATACTCACTGATGGAGCAGTGGAAGTACTGCCACTATGGGAGCTTGATCAGGCATGACCATGTTGGCTGACAGCAGATGATGTGGCTGACCTATGCCCATGAGTATTCTGTTCCCCTCCCAGCAGACATTCTATCACAGACACTGCTCATTCCATGACAAACACCCCCTTAGTCCATCACAGACACCCCTCATTCCAACATGTCCTTCATCGAATCCAGTGAACTGGCAACATGGTGGAGGCAGTCACACATGTCAGTCAGACTGTGTCACACCCACAACCCTGAGCATTTGTCTGGAGCACCTATGGGAACATGCCTGTGCCTCCATGATGACCCTAAACATATGATAAGTTGCACGGGAAGAGATACCTTCACCAGGTGGAGGAGGGACAGCAAGCCCCCTCTGAGCACCTCATCAATCCTCCTGCATGGCACCTCACCTACACTTTGGCTATGTCCAGACTCAGCAGACACTGAAGCCGCAGCAGCCACACTTCTCTGATCAATGTCCTTGCCCTCCACTTATCCAATATCTGTGGGCTCACTGGACTGGGTAGGTGTAGGCCTAATGGCTGTGTCCAGTGAAAATGCAGAGGGTGGCTGTATGTCAATCTCAATGTCAGCTTCAAGCTCTGCTCCCCCTGATGGTGCCTCCATTTGGCCACCATAATCATAAGAGTGTACTGATGCACTGACATCAGGTGGCAGAGGGCCCACACTCCCACTGTCATGATCACCTGTGATAAAAAGCAAGAAACACAGGCATACATTAATACCTGAACAACTATAGTGCAATATATGCTAACAAACTAACAGTGCTGCCACTATTACAGACAGTACAGCAATACTCACAACAGGCCTGAGATCAACATCACACACTACAATATTTCCTTAAATTACTCAGCAGTAGTGACATAAAAATGTTTGCCATACCACCTGCAGATGAGATGATCCTCTGTAGTTAAGCAAGAGGTAATGATGACATCATCACAATTAACAGTAATACAGAGGGTAATACAGTTACCCCTTTATATGTCCATTAACTATAATTTCAACAAGAACGTGGCTGCCAACTCTAACCTAAGCTTATAACTGTAGCAATCTTCAATTCCCCCCCCCAAAGGGCATGTGACACAGAATTAATTTATTGATTTCAGTTGTTTTACTATACAACAGTACTAACTGTTCAGATAGCAAAGTCTACCTGGAAGCTCCTCCTGGGATGTGCTTTCTGTCTTGGAAACTGTTGCTCCGACATCCAGGACATGCTGTACAGCACTCTCCTGGGAGCTGTCTGGATCTTTGATATTGGCCAGCAACTCTTCATTGGGGATTAGTGGTGGTTCCCTAGCAGGCCTTTCCCCAGTAACCATCTTGTCATGGCCCACTGCATCTGCTCTCCTCCATGCAGATGTGATCATGTCAGTGGTCCTGTGGTACACTTGCTTGTATGTCCTGCTGTGGCCACCCACAGAACTGACATCATCTACTATCTGCCACCATATTTGAATCCTACATGCCATATCTCCCTGCTCCCTTTCCAGCAAAAAAGCACCATGTTGCCTAAAGCCATCTACAATCACTTGGTTCTTGGTATCGGGTCTCAGTCACTTGACATGCCTGGGTGGCATACTCGTAGGTGTCCTAGAAGACAACAGAAGAATAATACACATAAGTATCACATAATTACAAAATAACTGCTTCCAGATAAAACAGAAAAGGTAGCCAGTCAGTATTACCCACTGGAGAAACATAAAATAGTCTAGAGATGTGAAAAACTAACAACAGGCAGGATGCAAAACAACAAGAGTAACAAGAGCAAGATATCCTTGTTTGTGCTATAACAGTAACTCACCTTTGCTGCCCCCAAAAAGAATATTCCATTCTTGCTTGTGCCATAACAGTAACTCAACTTTGCTGCCCCCAAAACAACAGTCCGTCCTTGTTTCTGCTAGAACAGTAACTCACCTTTGCTCCCCCCACCCAAAATAACAAGCAAATGACCCATTTTGCTAACAAACCATATTTGAAATGCTAAAAGTGCTATCAAAGGACCTGTCCCTGAAGCATTTGTACATATTTATCAGACAGCATTTCATTTTTATGTATTGGCAATTATGTATACCTCTGAAATGGCTTTAAAAAACATGCCCATGCCATCAGTACACTTCTAACTAATGCATACGCATAAAACTGTAAAAGCCTTTGCTTCAGATTATTCTTAAATACATTCCAGCATATGCAGTATGTAGGTGATAAAATGGAAGCATGCCTTCTGAAGTTCAGCACTCCTGTGTACGGATATATCTTGAAGAAGTAGGGTTTTTGCATTCTTCCAAACATATACAACTCTACTCACCCTCAGTTTGCCTAGCTACACGGTTGCCTTTTTATATGGTGTAGATTCAGAGCTGTTAGCATGGTGAAGATACAGATGAGCTGTGAACTCATTAGAACTGCTGAATCCCCAAAACTTGGATCCATGTAGGAGATGTAAATATAGTGCAGGTACTCCCTCAGAGTTTGTTTTTAATGGAGTGTAACTGTGAATGACTAGTGAATGGAAGAAGGAAAACACAACAGAGCTGCAGGCTGCCTTACTTCCACTGGGTGTGTCAGGTTAGATCTACAAAGTGTTAGACTTAAGGTTGGAAATGTAAGAAAATGGCACACAAGTCACAGGTTGTTTTCCTTAACATCCAACCTGTCCTTCATTTGTTGGCAACTGCATATGATATTATTTCCACTTAATATCCTCACACATTTTTAAGGCCAATGATATAGCTTGTCTTACAGACTGCATATCTCAGATTAATGCTCAGATAAATGAAGAATGGTCAACAAACACAGAAATATAAGGCAGAGCTGTATATTTGTAAGCAGTAATCTTGACTGGTTGTGTGATCACTAGGTGCACTACATTCAAAACTAATACATGTACAAATAACACTTGTGTGGTTTGATATCAGTGTAGATGCTGGTGCAGTTGGTTGTGTTTGTGTGAAGATATGTGAAGACTGCCAGCCTAGCCAGATAGAATTTTGTAGATAATCTTTCATTTGTAAATATCAATATAAGCCACAGGCTTATTCTCTTAAATGGAAGAAAATTGTGTTAAATGTGGAACTGCAAAAATGTAACAACAGTGCACTCTGCTGTAGGGAAGCTGATAAGTCAAGCATTGTATAATTGTTTGATCACAAAGCCTAGAACCGAGATGTCTGGATGAAGGAATTCTTGCTTTTGTTTTGAGACTAGAGTTAATTGCTAGAATTTGCATGTATAATGTCTTTTATTGCTGTGGCTTCCTGACCAGATGCAAGATCAAAAGGGCTGTTACACTCTGAGCTTCTGTTAGCCCGGGAAATAGAAAATAATGATGTAATCTGAAATGAGTCAGTGGTACTGTGTTATCTGTTTAAGGACAGAGAGACTCAGAGCATTTAGCATTTGTCTTGAGAACATTCAACATCACCAGCACTCTGCCTATGCTCTATATGCAAGTTTATTTTAGAACTGTGTTTTCTCTTAGATATAGCTAGGAAATAGGAAGATTAGATTAGTTATTTTTCTGTATTGATGTCAGAACTTTTCTACTGTATTATTTTAAGCATTTTCCTGTGATCTCTGAACTCTTGACTAGCACTTCTTAGTAAGAAGTATTGTCTTGTGTTTTTATTATTTATTATTAAATATTATTAAACCTTTCAGTGTGGCTGTTTTGTGTAGAGATAATTTAAGCTCTAGAGTACATTGCATGTATATAGTGATACTGTCCAAGTCACTCCAATAAGCTTACCATTTGGATAATAGTATTGCACAGTAATAATTGGACACTCTTTAGTAAGGGCCTTTTTAGTAGCTGATAAATATTAGTGGGTGGTGGCAGCTGCTACTACTAACTTTTAGACTGGGCAGAAAGAGGACACAGCTGGAGAATCTGTGCCTGCCTTCCCCAGGAGTGTCTGTGTGTTTGAATATAACTCATATCTCAAAGTGTGTGTGTGTGTGTGTGTGTGTGTGTGTGTGTGTGTGTGTGTGTGTGTGTGTGTGTGTGTGTGTGTGTGCGTGCGTGCGTGCGTGCGTGTGTGTGTGTGTGTGTGTGTGTGTGTGTGTGTGTGTGTGTGTGTGTGTCAGCAACTTGGGCAGGGACCCGAAACACTGGTTGGACATAGAAGGTGCTGGAGGTTTTAGATTGCCCACTAGGCTAAGATGTGTACCCTATAGCTGTGCCAGTGGGGAGTCTTATTAGGGATCTGGAGAGAAAGGGAGAAACCAGCCCCAAACTGACTGTGATCTATGTGTGCTCTTAAGAGAAATTGTACTTTATTGTGTGTGTATTTGTTATCCTCCCCTATGTGGATGCCCCTCACTGGTGTTAGTGGTGAGGATTGAGGCATCTTGATTACTGGACGAGTGCATGGCCATCACAGTGTGCATACTGATTTAAGTTCTATGCTGCAAATCTGTTTGTGTGGCAAAGAGGGATAAGGCACCCATCCTGTGTTTTGAATGTGCATTGGAGTGAGACTTCTAATCCAGACCTATGTATAAATAACTCACGTGTACTAACATTTTCTAGTGTGTATGTCATAGATTGCTTTTCCTCATTTCAACTATTTCTCCCTTTTTTCCTTTTTTTTGGGGGGACACTGTTTGCATGATGCTCCTCTTAGTGCAAACACTGCAAACTGGAGAAAACAATGAATGTCAGGTTTGGCTGTGCTTATCTTGTTTGCATGAAGTATGGCATTGCTCAAATTGTTGAAAAAACAAAAAAGAGAGGCAGAATCAACAAGTCCAAAGATAAAATATTTAATGTAGTTAGCGCTTTTGTCTGCCACTAATGAGCAAACTTCATCAGACAAATAAAAAGGAAATATACTTTAAATAGTAGAAAATACATGACATCACTTCCTATCCCTATTAAATACAAATAACACTTTTAAAAATGTATATAAAAATATAATAAACAAGTTTAAATGTTTGTATACAAATATAGTCGCACATTAATTTTACATATATTAGAAATCATCTTTTTAAGGATTTAAGTTTTAGGAGACATTTAGCATTACAGTTGTCATTTAGTCCTGGTTAACTAAAGGCATTCAAATGCAGCTGCCAGTTAAGTTCCTTTTCTTCCAACAGTAGTAACCAAGGGCCACCTCGAATGTCAGTGGAAATTTGTTCAATAACCAAAAAGGAAAAAGTATGCCCTGTGTTGTTACTAACGTGTCTGGCTAAGGCATTAGTAGGATTTTGTTTCCCTATATTATATATGTGCTCATTTGGGTGGCCGCGGTGGTGCAGTGGTTAGCGTTAGCATTACTGCCTCACAACAAGAGGTTCTCCAGTTTGATCCTCAGCTGGGGTGCCTTCTGTGCGGAGTCTGCATGTCCTCACTGTGGTCGCATGGGTTTCCTCCGGGTGCTCAGGTTTCCTCCCCCATCCCAAAGACATGCTGTAGGTGGATTGGACACTCTAAATTGGCCCTAGGTGTGAGTGTGTGCATGTGTGTGCATTCTGTGGAAGGATGGGTGCCGGCCTGGCAACTCAACACCGTAAAAACTCCACTGCCAATCATGAGCAGACAGGTGATCTGCTGTGGTGACCCCTAACTGGGAAAAAGAAGAAGAAGAAGATTATATATGTGCTCATAAATACGCTGTTTTAACTGTCTTTCCATCTTACCTACATAAAAACATTCGCATTTTTCACACAAAGCTAAGTATATCACTCCTTTAGTTTCACAATTAAACCTACTTGTTATAAACAATTGGTGTTTGTTAACAATTATTCTTTTACCAACTTTTATGAACTTGCAAAAATGACATCTACCACATTTATACATCCCAGGACTGTTGACATATTTTTAATAGGTCTTGAAAACCCCTTTTCTTGTCTTATGTGTGAATTCCGTCATTAAATTATCTACTAGACAGAGAGGGTAGGATCTTTTCAGAAACATTTCTTTAAGTAGATTACATTCAGAGATGAAGGAAATTTCTAGAGAAGACATCCTAGCTGCTCTAACTAACTGGCCTTTTACGACGGCTTTCTTTTGATGATATGGGTGGGAGCTCTCATAATGCTCAAATTGGACAACTGGCCAGACAGGACCCAGACAGCCAAAAATTGAAACTGGATGGATTCAATTAGTACTATTGGACATCATGAAGTGTTGGACAACTGGCCAGACAGGACCCAGACAGTCAAAAATAGAAACTGGATGGATTCAATTAGTACTACTGGGCATGACGAAGTGTTGGACAACTGGCCAGACAGGACCCAGACAGCCAAAAATAGAAACTGGATGGATTAAATTAGTACTTCTGGGCATCACAATTTTTTGGACAACTGACCAGACAGGACCCAGACAGCCAAAAAGAGAAACTGGATGGATTCAATTAGTACTACTGGGCATCATGAAGTGTTGGACAACTGGCCAGACAGGACCCAGCCAGCCAAAAATAGGAAATGGATGGATTCAATTAGTACTATTGGACATCACAAAGTGTTGGACAACTGGCCAGACAGAACCCAGAAAGCCAAAAATAGAAACTGGATGGATTCAATTAGTACTACTGGGCATCACAAAGTGTTGGACAACTGGCCAGACAGGACCCAGACAGCTAAAACTAGAAACTGGATGGATTCAGTTAGTTCTATTGGGCATCACAAAGTGTTGGACAACTAGCCAGACAGGACCTAGACAGCCAAGAATAGAAACTAGATGGATTCAATTAGTAGTATTGGGCATCATGAAGTGTTGGACAACTGGCCAGACAGGACCCAGACAGCTAAAAATAGAAACTGGATGGATTCAATTAGTGCTAATTGGCATCACGAAGTGTTAGACAACTGGCCAGACAGGACCCAGACAACCAAAAATAGAAACTGGATGGATTCAATTAGTACTACTGGGCATCATGAAGTGCTGGACAACTGGCTAGACAGGACCCAGACAGCCAAAAATAGAAACTGGATGGATTCAATTAGTACTACTGGGTATCACAAAGTGTTGGACAACTGGCCAGACAGGACCCAGACAGCCAAAACTAGAAACTGGGTGGATTCAATTAGTACTATTGGGCATCACAGAGTGTTGGACAACTAGCCAGACAGGACCCAGACATCCAAAAATAGAAACTGGATGGATTCAATTAGTACAACTGGGCATCACAAAGTGTTGGACAACTGGCCAGACAGGACCCAGACAGCCAAAAATAGAAACTGGATGGATTCGATTAGTACTACTGGGCATCACAATTTTTTGGACAACTGACCAGACAGGACCCAGACAGCCAAAAAGAGAAACTGGATGGATTCAATTAGTACTACTGGGCATCATGAAGTGTTGGACAACTGGCCAGACAGGACCCAGCCAGCTAAAAATAGGAAATGGATGGATTCAATTAGTACTATTGGACATCACAAAGTGTTGGACAACTGGCCAGACAGGACCCAGAAAGCCAAAAATAGAAACTGGATGGATTCAATTAGTACTACTGGGCATCACAAAGTGTTGGACAACTGGCCAGACAGGACCCAGACAGCTAAAACTAGAAACTGGATGGATTCAGTTAGTTCTATTGGGCATCACAAAGTGTTGGACAACTAGCCAGACAGGACCTAGACAGCCAAGAATAGAAACTAGATGGATTCAATTAGTAGTATTGGGCATCATGAAGTGTTGGACAACTGGCCAGACAGGACCCAGACAGCTAAAAATAGAAACTGGATGGATTCAATTAGTACTAATTGGCATCATGAAGTGTTAGACAACTGGCCAGACAGGACCCAGACAACCAAAAATAGAAACTGGATGGATTCAATTAGTACTACTGGGCATCATGAAGTGCTGGACAACTGGCTAGACAGGACCCAGACAGCCAAAAATAGAAACTGGATGGATTCAATTAGTACTACTGGGTATCACAAAGTGTTGGACAACTGGCCAGACAGGACCCAGACAGCCAAAACTAGAAACTGGGTGGATTCAATTAGTACTATTGGGCATCACAGAGTGTTGGACAACTAGCCAGACAGGACCCAGACATCCAAAAATAGAAACTGGATGGATTCAATTAGTACTACTTGACATCACGAAGTGTTGGACAACTGGCCAGACAGGACCTAGGCAGCCAAAATAGAAACTAGATGGATTGAATTAGTAGTATTGGGCATCATGAAGTGTTGAACAACTGGCCAGACAGGACCCAGACAGCTAAAAATAGAAACTGGATGGATTCAATTAGCACTATTGGGCATCATGATTTGTTGGACAACTGGCCAGACAGGACCCAGACAGCCAAAAATAGAAACTGGATGGATTCAATTAGTACTACTGGGCATCACAAAGTGTTGGACAACTGGCCAGACAGGACCCAGACAGCCAAAACTAGAAACTGGATGGATTCAATTAGTACTATTGGGCATCACGATTTGTTGGACAACTGGCCAGACAGGACCCAGACAGCCAAAAAGAGAAACTGGATGGATTCAATTAGTACTACTGGGCATCATGAAGTGTTGGACAACTGGCCAGATAGGACCCAACCAGCCAAAAATAGGAACTGGATGGATTCAATTAGTACTATTGGACATCACGAAGTGTTGGACAACTGGCCAGACTGGACCCAGAAAGCCAAAAATAGAAACTGGATGGATTCAATTAGTACTACTGGGCATCACAAAATGTTGGACAACTGGCCAGACAGGACCCAGACAGCCAAAACTAGAAACTGGATGGATTCAATTAGTACTATTGGGCATCACAAAGTGTTGGACAACTAGCCAGACAGGACCTAGACAGCCAAAAATAGAAACCAGATGGATTCAATTAGTAGTATTGGGCATCATGAAGTGTTGGACAACTGGCCAGACAGGACCCAGACAGCTAAAAATAGAAACTGGATGGCTTCAATTAGTACTAATTGGCATCACGAAGTGTTGGACAACTGGCCAGAGAGGACCCAGACAGCCAAAAATAGAAACTGGATGGATTCAATTAGTACTACTGGACATCACAAAGTGTTGGACAACTGGCCAGACAGGACCTAGACAGCCAAAAATAGAAACTAGATGGAATCAATTAGTAGTACTGGACATCATGAAGTGTTGGACAACTGGCCAGACAGGACCCAGAGCCCAGACAGCTAAAAATAGAAACTGGATGGATTCAATTAGTACTATTGGGCATCATGATTTGTTGGACAACTGGCCAGACAGGACCCAGACAGCCAAAAATAGAAACCGGATGGATTTAATTAGCACTACTGGGCATCACAAAGTGATGTTGCACAGCAGTTAACAGTGAGACCTTAGGAATGATTAGTAAAATAGGGAATATAATGTAAGTAATCCTGTGGCAGCAGGTATAAGTGTAGGGCTACAGTACAGGGGTCGATATCATTTTGTTGAATGGGTATTTAGTGAATACCCATTCACTGAACTCCTAATTACTGAAGCTACATTTCAGCAAATGGTGGCTTTTAACTAGGGCAAATCAGCAGTTGGCCACCATATGGAATTTGCCCTTTTCCACACTGTAATCCAAACTTGGAGTTGGTATATTTAGTTAGGGGGTGTGGGGGGCATAGCACCCCATGTGGCAGGTTTTAAATCTTGTTTTTTTTTTTTTGCAGTCACTCAGTTGGCCAACTGCTTGTGTGCCATAGTTAAAAGCCACCATTCACTGAAACATGGCTTTGATAATTAGGTGTTCAATGAATGGGTATTCACTGAATGCTCATTCGACAAAATGTCACAGACCCAGAGTACAGATGGTCCTGGGTTCTAGTACAAGGTGCCAAACCTTTGTTTTACTATTGTGACATTGCAGTTTATTGCAACATAGACAAGTGTTTTCTCAACCTTCTTGAGGCAACGGGTGTAATTGTAGGACTGCCATACACATGGTCCTGAGTTTGAATATAGCATATTTCATACACTTTTACTGCTGTTCCACTTCCCATTATAGTCACTCTCACTTATAACGCTTGACATGGTGTAGCTGATATTAATTATATGTATGACGGCTGAAGCACTAGTATTGTGTCAGTTATGTATTCATTTATCTATGTATTATCACATTTATTCTCAAATGTATAACTGTGGGTATATTGTATACTACACTCCTGTAAGTATATTTCTGCTATCTGGACTGCCATGGCCTTCACAGTTCTCTAACACACATAAACAACTGTTTGTACATCCAATAACCTTGAATTTGCTTTGCTTGCTACTGTTGCATTCCACTTACCATTGTGCAAACATGGTGCTCGGTATTGCTTACTGCTGAGCACCATGTTGTGCAATGGTAAGCAGACCACAACATTTTCAAACAGTTTGCACACTCTCAGTAAACATGATGACTGGAATTGGTGGGAAAGCATCATTCTCCACTGCTCTATATCTGTGGCAGACATGGCAGGCATCTGTAGTGAAGGTACAGGTCTAGGGCACAGAGATGGGGTGTCCAAGAGTTCAAGATTTTTATTGGACTCGTAGTCAAGAACCACAGTGACAGGCTTTTGCAGAGGGACTATTCTGGCTCCCAGTATAAGTTGGAAGCTTGGGATAGTTTATCCTGGGCTGTAATCAGTGTAACTGACATCCCCCACACTGGTAAATAATGTAGGCATCACTGCAAGACCTCCGGAGGAGGAAGAAGGATACCCCTGACCATTGGATCAGGGAATTTAGGACTGTGGACATCCCACACCTGTGTAAGTAACACTTACAGAGTGTATTTGTAAGACTTAAAAGCTGAATATAGGCAAGACTGATATTCATAATGGTATTCTGTTCTGTTCTGTTTTTTCTATAGCTGCCAGGGCCATGAGGTCAATGTACAAACCCATGAGCTAGATTGGTGAGGATAAGTGAAGCATGTGGTATGTATGCAGCAGAATAGTAGTGTTATTCTAGCATTAAAAGTTAAAGATAACATTTTTGATATTTTATAGCATTGTAACAAACTGAGCATGTATATCTCAACTGTAAAAGCAAGTATGCATGCATTAGTCTGTAGCACAAACCAAGAGTAAAATATTAGACTTTAGCCAGAGGTTGTGGGTTCAAAGATCACACTTCCTAACTATACAATACTGTTAATTCTTCAATTATGTGTAATTTAACGGTTTAAAATAAAAGCTGTACACCAGTGGCACAGATGCCCTGCTGTAAACTGTAATCTGTATAATTGGAACACAAATATGTACAATATATACACGTCAAGGAGTACTTGCTGCAATCTGTAGTGTAGTGTGCATCTGTTAGTAGCTGCTAGTCTTAAAAATAAGTTATCTGTTAGGAGTGGTAGTCTTAGAATTAAAAGTTAAGATAATAGTGTCAATTAATTGTCTCAGTGCATTGTATGTTACATATGAAGGTACTAATCTTAACTCTTTTTTTCTCTCACCATCCCAGTCCTTATTTTCTCATTAGTTATTTTATTTTTATTTTTTTATTTTTAAATTTTTTATTACGTGTCATCAAAATGTGTCCATGTCATCCATGCGTACCACATCACTTAATGCTCCACAGCACAGAGGGGTAGGCCTGCCCCACAGGATCTGCCTGCCCCACCTCCACTGGCTCCAGCACCTTTGCCTAGCATGTCTAGGAGCCAAGCTGGCAGCACTGCCTCTGCTGTCCCTGTACTACCTGCCCCCTTAGGTAGCCCTGCCCCAGAGACTGGTCCAGTGGTACCCTCTAGGAGCAGTGGCAGAGGTGGTGATTTTTATCACCCACACTGAATTGCCAGGAATGGTGCATAGTGTTGTGCGCCTCACTGTTGGTGTATGTCTACACCAGCTAGAGAGGCTCCCCTCCCTCATTTTACATAATAACAGGATGAGGCAATGGAGACATCAGACACTCCAACCAATGGTGGAGTGTGGTGACAGCGATGACAGTCCAATGGGTGAGAACTCACTTCTCACTGTCATCCAGCTTGACGACCATGGGCTCATGATGTCCCCACCCTCACCCCAATCATGGTGTTTTCCAAACTTTTGTGTCCATCACCACCCCTGTCTCTTTTTTGTCTGTCTTGTCTGTCTGCAACTGCTTCCTCACCTACCCAACTTACCTCACCCAGACATTCCTACATCCCTTCCCCAAGCATTCCTCTCTCTCTGTCTCAAAAAAAAATGAGCACCTGTCCCACAAAACAAAGTCACCCCAAACATAGCTCTCCATTTTGCACATATAGGTTCATAGGTTCATAGGTAGGTACTAGGCTATTGGCCCAAGGGCCTATGCAAGCCTAACCAACAAGGTTCCCTGGCTTACGCCACCCAAGAAAGTTATTTTCCTGTACCACTGACGAGCAGAGACACAGAAGTGATCCCCAGGTGTATTTCCTATTTCCCATCCACTCATCAAGATTTTTCTTGAAGAGTGCTAATGAAGAACTTTGCTTGACATAGATGGGTAGCCTGTTGGAAGTCTCTGGGATAGGAATCTATCCCTCCAGCATGTCCTGTTTATTGTGGTGACAAGGTTGAGGTCCCTAGAGCGTGTAGCTCGGAGGGATTGAGATTTCTTTAGGTGTAGCATGTCCAACAGCACAGGGTTTGACATAGCTTTATATGTTAGGCAGAGATCACATCTGAGTAGGCGATATGCTACGGAGTAAAGCTGGAGTTTTTTGAGGCGGTCAGTGTAGGGCATGTTTTGAGTCCAGTAATCCTCTTTGTGAGGTACTTCTGTGGCCTTTCCAGCTGCTGCAGATGTCTTGTGAGGTCCATTCCAAAAGGGGCATTGTACTCTATAATGGGTCTAATGAGTGATGAGTAGAGGGTAACGATGACCTCTTTTTTCCTGGACGAGAACCCTTTATGATGAGGTGTGCCACGTAGAAGGACTTCCTGACTACTGTGGTGATGTGACTATCAAAGGAGAGACTACTGTCCACCTGGGTCCCAAGGTCTCTTATCACGCATTCGGTGTTAAGTAGATTGCTGCCTATGTGGTAGTTCATGGGTACAGAGTTTTTACCAAAGGGGATGACACTGCACTTTTTGGCATTGAGCTTGAGACCATGGCTCTGACACCAGGCATCTGTCTCAGAGAGGCCCTTCTGTAGGATGTTCACATCATTTGGGGACTTGACTATGACTCCTAGTTTGCAGTCATCTGCGAACTTCGTTAGCCAGAGACCTTCTGTGTTAGCCTGTACTTCAGAGAAGTAGATACCAAACAGGAGCGGTCCCAGGACGGAACCCTGTGGTACTCCACTTGTCACTGGTTTGAGGTCAGATTTGGAGTCTGCAACTTTTACAGTGTGGATTCTGTCAGTGAGCCAGTTGGCAACCCATCTTGTGATGTAGGGATTTATGCCTAGTTTATTGAGTTTAGCTATAATTCCAGAATGGGGGATGGTGACGAAAGCCTTGGCGAGGTCAAGATAGGCTGTGTGAACCACTTTACCCTCATCTACGGCTTTGGTGACTGCCTCAAAGAAGTCGATCAGGTTCAGGAGGCATGATCTGCCTTTCACAAACCCAAACAAGGTGGGATCCAGAGTTTGGAGGTTACCAATGTCTTTGTTTATGAGTTCCATGATGATACGTTCCATGGCTTTGCAGACCAGGCTCGTCAGGCTAATAGGTCTATAGTTCCTGGGATCAGTGGTGGCTTCCCCTTTGTGGAGTGGGATAACTGTTGCTGTGCGCCATTCAGTGGGCACAAAGCCTGATGCGAGGTTATTATTGAACATGGTGCTTAAGTGGGGAGCCAGTTCATTCTGAAGTTCGTGTAAAATGCAGCCTGGGATGTTGTCCGGTCCCATGGATGCTGTGTTTTTGGCTTTAGAGAGTGCAGCTTTCACCTGCATAGTTGTGATTACAGGGACTCTGCATTCTTCCTGTATAGATATGGGCCCTTTAGGGGATGAGGGAGGGGTAAAGTTAGCACTGAACCTATGTACCAGGATGTTGGCAACATTAGTTGGTTCTGTAATTTTCATGCCTTTGTGCTGTAACTCAGAGCAGATCTGGGTGTTACCATTGAGATTCTTGACATAGCTATAGAATGTTTTGTGGTTGTCCTTGGAATTAGTGGCAATTTTATTTTCGTAGCTAGCTTTGGAGGATCTTATAAGGGATCTCAGCTTCTTACTGAGTCTGACCAGGGAGCTCCTCCACTCATGGGATTTTACTCTCTTTTGCAACAGTTTCTTCCTTCTGTTGTACAGTTTGTTTATGGCAGGGGACCACCAAATTGGCTTCCTTTTTTTGAAGGATAGCGTCTTGGTTCTGTTTGTGATAGCACGATCCATACACTCATGTAGGTGCTTATAGAGCGCATTTGTGTAGGATTCAGCAGTTGTAACTGTATTGTCCATCTGCATGGGTGTCATGAAGTTCACTACTTCTGTCTTAAGAAGCATGAAGTTGGCTTTGGAGAAATTTCTTACTGTGGTTTCCTTAATGGGGGGGTGGGGTGGGATATCAAGGGTGATTAGCTTATGGTCGGATCGGACCAACGAGGATTTGACTTCAGGTGTGGAACACTGGTCACTCAAGTTGGTAATGACTAGGTCTAGGATATTGTTGCCCCTGGTGGGGGTGTGGATAAGTTGATCTAGGGCATTGGAGTTTATGAATTCCAGAAAGCGTTGTGCTAAGGAGTTAGTACATGAGTAGTTTTCCCAGTTAATGGTGGGGTAGTTGAAGTCGCCCATTATTAGGGTGTTTGGTTGAACCCTAATATTTTCCAGTACATCAAGAAAAGAGGAGTGGGAATCCTGGGGCATGGTGGGGGATCTGTAGCAAGCTACAATTTGGATTGCAGTTTTGCCAAGAGTTAGTTGCACTTGGATAACCTCGGATGCATTATGCTGAGCAACTAGCCTGGAGGTATGGATATCCTTCATGAATATGGACACACCCTCACCTTTGGTGTTTCGGTCCAAGTTAGATGGCCGAAAAGTGTGGTATGAGTTATAGCCTGGTAGTGCAGGGGTGCTCTCTGGAGCCTTGAACCTGGTCTCAGTCACTGCACAGATATCGATGTTCTCCATTTTAAGGAGCACCTCGAGTGAGTGCATTTTGAAATTTAGACTTCTAGCATTGTCTTCTTGACACACTTCATTCAGTCCAATTGGCTTTATAACATGATTGTGTTGTGGTCACCCCTCTCTCTGGAGGTGACTGTCCAAATTTAATTAATATTTTATACATATGTTCACTTCACACTGTTAAAGAAATGGATAGCTATGGGTCTTTCCTACCTCCCTCCTGCATATTCCTGCCCTGCTTTCCCTTTGTTCTTCCCCCTGCTTGCTCTCCATTTCTCCACTTTCCAATCTACCACATTAATCTGGTCAAAAAATAGAATCACACACAACACACATAAGAAAAAGAAAGGAAGTTAAAGCAGAGAATATTTGAACACATTAATGATATGAAAAATAAGAATAATAGGAAAGCCTTGAACTGACATTCTTTAGATTGTCCAAGGACAAATTTTTTTTTGTTTTGGAAGAGATTCCTGTGGATGTCCGGTGGGGGGGTGTTATGGGATGCTTGCACTGAGTACAGGGAGTTGTACTTGCAGCTTGTCTTACAGTCAAATAAATCACCAGGCTTGAATGAAAATGTCTCTTTAGCCCCAGTACTTAAGATGAGTTTCAGCAGGATTGTAGAGTTTCAACTCCAAGTTTTGTTAATATTGTAGTATAATATTTCACAACAATATTTATAATTGTAACAACACTTTCATTTTTCCTTCTCATGTTTTTCTTCCCCTTTTGGTTTTGGTTTGTTATAACTGATTTGTCCACAAGATGGTGTTATTGCTATTGAATTTCAAGGAACATTTAATGTAGTTTTTCATTATAGAATTTAATGGTACATCATTTTAGAATTATTTTAAAATGTTTAAACAATTTTAGAATGTTTAAATATTTTTTATTCATTTTTGTGGTTATTTAGGTATTTAATAAGGTTTTTTTTTATTTATCTGGCTGATTACTGTGTGACACAATTCTATGGTTGAATTTTAATGTTAAATTGGTGCTGCTTAGTTATTAGATTATTCAGGATGCTGTGACTATATATACATATATATATATATATATATATATATATATATATATATATATATATATATATATATCTTCATGTATATTACTACTGGGTATGCATCTGATGAAGTTTTTTTATGAAAACACAGAAGTTTTGGAGCATTTATGTGTTTATCGTGTCTACAATAAAACCTCCTGCTTTTGGATCAGTTTGACTTGATGCGTCTGTTTATAAAACACATAAGTAGCAAAAAAAGGAATGGCTACCTTCACGTTTTGGACTTCATGTTTGTGAGGAGGTGTGCATCGTGCACCAATGCGCAGTGATGCAGCAGCACATCTCGTATAAACAAGTCATGTAATCCCATTATCACTCTGTAATGTAAAGTATTTTAAAGTATTAGATATATCTGTATTCGAACCCAGTACCATCTGGGCCAAAAAAGGAATGTATCAATGCATTAACATGTGCTGCCACAAACTCAGTTAAGTGGCAGGTATATTTCATAGACTCAGTACTGTCAGGCTTTAGCAATGTGGCTCACTTTTACGCACTGCTTACTTAGGCACAAACATGTTTATCTCGCATGCATATGCACTTTGCTAATCACCGTGCAAACCGACTGTTCACTGCATGATGGAAATATTTATATTATGCTGTATTACTGCTGTTTACTGTTCATTTCCTGTGTATGACATGGAATTACTCATGTAAACATTACAAACTGAGGGCCCTATCTAACAATATGAAACATATTTATAATACATCCATCTATAACCACCCACAAGCTCTGCAACACTGGTGTTTCAGTACTTTTCCCACACATACAACCACAATACAAAATGTAATATCAGTTGTTGGGTGCTATGGCATGCACATCAATCTGGTAATATGCAGAACTACAACTATTGACCCATAGACTAAAACACTTATCTGCAAGGCTAGGGAAGGAATCAGCATGGACCATATCCACAGGGACATAGGTGACATTCAACACACTTGGTCCTACCCATTTTGTTTTTGTCAAGGGTGCATCTTGCTTATTGAACCTTGTGGACTTCTTGGATATTCACTCCACAGACCTGGATGAGGGATAATAGGACACACTGCCTATGGTAACTTATCCAAGGCCTTTGACACTGTCCCCCATTCATATATCATACTGAAGATCTCCCATCTAGAAATTAAGCCATACAGTAGTAGAGGGATAGGCTGGCTCACTGACATAGCACACACTTTCAGAGTTGGGGACTGCACCTCCACCAGTAGACAATTACCATTAGAATACCAAAATAATCTGTGCTGGGCCCTCAACTGTTTGCAAACTACTTTCCTGAAGTGCAGGCAATGGTAATATTACAGAAGGTGCCACACACAATGATCGGTGCCAAACTCACGGGCTGCGCCTTAAAGCATACAATGATTCATTGTCCCCTTTGGCAATGAAGTACCACTAATTAAGTACAATGCTCCCTTCTGTCTGTACCTCACCAGACACCTGCAGCAATTGGAGAAAACACAGGGTTGTGCATGGGAGACTCCAGACCATCCAAACATGACATACATGGAAAGACTGAAATACCTGTCAGTGTACTCAGTATCATAGAGGCTGCTAAGAGGTAACCTATACCTGCCCTACACAGTAGTCTCAGACCCTGCCCTACTGGAAATGCTGCATATCTGCAAATCAAATGGGACAAAAATAACTTGGCCCAGGGTTCTCAACCTAGCCTGTGACATAAACAGAAGATGCTAGGGAGACATCTATATCTCCCTACTTCCCCCTACATCCCCCAAAGGGGCCTCACCTCAGGCTTTGTACCCATTGAATGGCGCACTGCGATGGTTATCCCACTGTACAAAGGGGGAGCCACGACAGACCCTGGGAACTACTGCCCCATTAGCCTGATGAGCCTGGTCTGCAAGGCCATGGAATGTATCATCATGGAACTCATAAACAAAGACCTTAGCAATCTCCAAACTCTGGACCCCACACAGTTCAGTTTGTAAAAGGCAGATCATGTCTCCTAAACCTGATAGACTTCTTTGAAGTAGTCACCAAAGCCATAGATGAGGGTAAGGTGGTTCACACAGCCTATCTAGATCTCGTCAAGGCTTTCGACACCATCCCCCACTCTGGAATTATAGATAAACTCACTAAACTAGGTATAAATCCCTATGTCACAAGATGGGTTGCCAACTGGCTTACTGACAGAACCCACACTGTGAAAGTAGCAGACTCCAAATCCAACTTCAGACCAGTGACAAGTGGAGTACCACAGGGTTCAGTCCTGGGTCCTCTCCTGTTTGGTATCTACTTTTCTGAAGTACAGGCTAACAGAGAAAGTCTTTGGCTAACTAAGTTTGCAGATAACTGCAAACTAGGAGCCCTAATCAAAACTCCTAACGATGTGGACATCCTACAAAAGGGCTTCACTGAGACAGATGCCCGGTGTTAAAGCCATGGCCTCAAGCTCAATGACAAAAAGTGCATTGTCATCCCCTTTGGTAAAAACTCTGTACCCATGAACTACCACATAGGCGGTAGTCTACTTAACACTGAAAGTGTGATAAGAGACCTTGGGACACAGGTGGACAGTAGTCTCTCCTTTGATAATCACATCGCCACAGTGATCAGGAAATCCTTCTATGTGGCACACCTCATCACAAAAGGTTTCTCATCCGGAAAAAAAGAGGTCATTGTTCCCCTGTACTCATCACTTATTAGACCCATTATAGAGTACAACACCCCTTTTGGTATATACCTCACAAGACATCTACAACAACTGGAAAGGCCACAGAAATACCTCACAAAGAGGATTACTGGCCTCAAACAGATGCCCTATGCAGACCATCTCAAAAAACTCCAGCTTTACTCCGTCACATATCGCCTACTCAGAGGCGATCTCTGCCTAACATACAAAGCTATGTCAAACCCAGAGCTGTTGGACATGCTCCCCTTAAAGAAATCCCAATCCCTCTGAGCTACATGCTCTAGGGACCTAAACCTCGTCACCACAATAAACAGAACATGCTGGAGGATAGATTTCTGTCCCAGAGACTTCCCATACTCTGGAACAGACTACCTATCTATGTCAAACAGAGCTCCTCATTAGCACTCTTCAAGAAAAATCTTGATGATTGGATGGGAAATAGGAAATTCACCCAGGGATTATGTCTGTGGCTCTGCTTGACAGGGCCACAGGAAAATAATTTTCTTGGGTGGCGAAAGCCAGGGTACCTTTTTGGCTAGGCTTATATAGGCCCTGGGGCCAATAGCCTAGTACCTACCTATGAACCTATGAATAACTCACACTCCTCTGTAAGAGGCTCCTACTGCATGTGAATCAGTGTTCCTCGATGATCCTGTTCAAGCACAACCTTGACTAGTGGTTGGGTGATTGTAAATTCACTCTTTTTTTAATTTCTCCAAGTCTTTTGAGTTTCTAATATCATGATGAAAATGGACCCATTCCTAAGTTAAAGTACGATTAAAGTTCATAAAATTCATATTGTTTCAATCTTTGATATCAACCAGAAGTGCCCTTTGCAGCACCTGCATGTGCCCAGTAATGACCCCTTCTATGACCCCGTCTGCAATTCATATGGAAGTAATGACCCCTTCTGCAATTCACATGGAGTTACATGTATTGCTAACATATCTAAATGTGATTGTAGACTCTTTTTATAAGACCCGTTGCTTCTACTACTATTGGAACTGTCTAGGTATCTATCTTCTATGTTGCTCTCCTTTTCACCTGCAAATCTTAATATTTAATGACTTTGTGTCTCTCTGTATGCAAGACAGTGTAGTCACTGAGTATAGTGATTTCAGTGATCAATGCTACTTTTTGTCTTCTTTTCATGGACCACTATATCTGGTTTTCTCGCATCTGTCTTTTGAACTGTTGGTAATGGCTGATCCCATGTGATGTAGACTTCATCATTTTCTATGATGTTTTATGGCTCATGTTTCTAGTGTTTTTCAGCCACTTCAGTACCATAATGTTTGCACAATCCCCAGTGCAACAGTCTTGACACTCATTTTGTAGAACCCAGCGCTTACTTGCAGCTAGGCAAGTTTCTTTTGTTAGTCTTGACACATTATTGCGCCTTTCAGTATACAGACCTTCTGCCATTAGTATGTCACAACCAGCAATGAGGTGTGCAACTGTTTCCAATTCTGTTTTACAAAACCAACATTTGTCTGTTTCTCCCACATATTCAGTGGACTTTGTAAACCAGCATGTGTGTAGCCCAGATTCAGGCACCTAGGCAGCGAGACATTTCCCTGTGGTACATCTGACTGGGGACACATGGCTGAAGTGACATTCAGCTGCAGAGAAATATGGCTGTTTGCAAATTCCCTGTGGGCAAAGAGAAGCACACCCTGCCATGCTCACAGCTTTAATAACCAAATGAATGGTGGCAGAAGAAGTGATGAGTGTTGTGCTCAGTGTACAGTACATACTTGTGTAACTACAACATGTAGAAGTGTGCTACAACATGGAATAAATCCTGTAGGGTAATGTAGTCACATTTATGCGCCAGTATGTGTTTTAGGTAATGTTCCGTAGACACTGTGATGGGGGTAGTGGTCCACACACTCCAATTATAAAGGCACTGCCCATTGTGCACTGCATTTGTACTGCCACTGGCATGCCCTCTGGCCAGCCTGCTGCTGATGCCTGCCATATTGCCTGCTGTCTCATGTTCCAGTGGGGACCATGGAGATTGTTTTCCCCTTGTGCATTTAGTTACTGAAGTTGTGGGCAATGACAGCGTATGCTTCTCTTTGCCTACAGGGAATTTGCAAACAGCCATATTTCTCTGCAGCTGAATGTCACTTCAGGCATGTGTCCCCAATCAAATGTACCACAGGGAAATGTCTCGCTGCCTAGGTGCCTGAACCTGTGTAGCCCACAATCTTGGGCTGCCAATATTAACCTTTCAGCCTTTGGTTTAAATTTGCCTCTCCTTAACCATTCCTGCATTGGATCCTGATCAGCATGAGGTTCTTTCAGATGTTTTCCATACTTGCAACTATATTTATGCATTTCCAACATTTCTTGCCTTCTCATCTGATCCTTCACCTTATATTCTTTCTTTTGTTTTTTGGCACATTCAGTTGCTGCCTAATTTTTATCTACTTCTGGTTTGATTTCCATTCCTGCTTGATGCCGATATGCTTCTGCTAGACTAAATAGGGAAGTCATCTTTGATTTATTCTCCTCATGTTTCAAAATTTTCACTGTGTTTGGGTCTTGTGAGGTCAGCAGATATGTGTCTAGTCCCACAATTGCCGATCTATACATATAATCAATTTCAGGTAGGCCCATACTTCCTTCGGAATGGGGAATATATAATATTGATAAGCACTGATTTTTATAAATCATTTGGTGAGCATGAAGCATCTTTCTTGTTTCCCTATCTAATATATACATCACATTTTGGGGCCAGTCAATCACTCCAAAACTGTAAGTTAGGACAGGAAGAGAAAATTGGTTTGTAGTTTGAATTTTGTTCCCAGATGTCAATGCGGTTTTCAGAATTAATTTAAGTCTTCTAAAATATTCCTTACTAAGTTTTATTCACATTTGTGCATGTTTTATTGTTGATCCTTCATCAATTCCCAAATATTTACACACTCCCACTTGCTCAAGTTCTTTTATATCACATTCTTGTCCCAAACTGATGGTTTCTTGGTTCTGCAGTTTTCCTGCTTTAAAGGTTGCTTTTGCACATTTATCAAGACCAAATGACATTCTTATAACATTTGAAAATGTTTTGTCTACTTGCATTGGTGCTTTCAGTTCCTCATCTGATGAGCTATACAGTTTTAAATCAGTGACAAAGAGAAGATGAGATGTCTTTACGCATTGTTGCTTTCAAGGCTCCAAATTATAGCCATGGACTAAGCTATTAAGTAGACAGCTTAATGGGTTAAGGGCAAGGCAGAATAGCAACAGTGACAGAGTCACCCTGGAATATCCCCCTTGGAATTTTTATTCCCTGGGATAATAATTTGTCCTTTATCATGACTTAATTGCATAGTAGTTTGTCACTGTTTCATGGTCGCTGTGATGTAGTTTATCAGTGTAGGGTGTATGTTATACATTTTAAGCACTCTTTTATCTATGAATGGGGGAATACTGTCAAATGCTTTTGTAGTCAATCCAAGCCATACTTAGATTCTACCCTTTTTTACAGTTCTCCACTATGACTTTATTTAACAACAAATGATCATTTGTTCCATATGACTTTCTTTAATGCCCTTTTGTTCTATTACCATAATTGAGTTTTCTTCTAAATTACTATAAACTCTGGTGGCATCAGTTCCAGTGCATAGCTTATATATCGTCGGAAGGCAAGTTATTGGTCTATAATTTTTAAGGTAGTTTTCAGGTTCACTCTTAAGTAGGAGCATTGTTTTTCCTGTTGCTAGCCAGGTTAGTGTCTGTTCAGGGTGTACATATAAATAGTTCTTACTCATGGCAAAATCTTCATGCAAAGATGTTAATACTTTTAACCAAAAGTTAGGTACTGCATCTGGGCCTGGTGTTCTCCTATTAGAGGCTTTTCTTAACTTGTTTCAATCTCTCTGGCTGTTACTTCACCCCATTTCATATCCTGTACCTTTGAACTTCTTATTCTTTTTTTACATCTTCTATCCATTTATCATCTTTGTTATGTTCCACAGGATCTTCATAAAATACTTCTCCAAAATGTATCTATTTCTTCTTTTTTGGTGGTCTTTCAATTCCTTTTACCTTGTTTCTCAGTTCTCTGTAAAATGTTTTTGGGTCATCAATAAATTGTTTATTTTGTACCTTTCCTTAATATTTACCTGTGTATCTTCTACGTTTTTCTGCCTGTGCTAAAATTTTTAGTTTATTATTTGCAACAGTGCATGATAAATACTGATCCATTATAATATTGCACATTCCTTTTATCACATCTTTCTGAGTATTTTTGTTGATCTATTCCCCCTTCTATACTCTTCTAACAGTGACACTTCTTGTCTTAATTGCTTTATAGTTTTCTCTGTTTGAAACTTCCACGATAGTATTCAATTTCTTCCCTTCCTTTCCCTTACTACCCTGTGTTCTTGTGGTAGAATTTTATTTGTTATTAATTAAGCTGTACAGTAATACATCCTGTTTTCTTCTGTTATATCACATGGATCTCTATTGACAGTCCTAATTACTGTGTTTATTTGTTTTATCAGACTTCTAACTTTTTCAGTTTTATTGACGTTCTGTGGTCTATTTCTTTCATTGATCCTAACGTGTCTATCTATCGCGATTAAATTAAGCAACTCTTCTCTTAGCTCATTTTCTTCTAAACTGAGGGCACATTTTTTGTTCTCCATTTGCTGCAGGCATTCTATAGAAAGTTCTTTAGCATCTTCCTGTGGCACATTCTCTTCAATTTCATCCAGTGTCATCTGTTGCTTTGTCATATGGGAGGCCTATCACTCCTCAACACTGACTGCATCAGAGTTATCACAATTTCCAATTCTTTCCCTTGCTGTCCAGCTTCAAGTGAATGTTTATACTGGTTTCCTGTGGAGGGCTCCAAAAAGTCACCTCTGGGATGGCACCTATGTCCCTCATGGACAGGGCCAGCTTGTGCTGCTTACAAAATTGCTCTGCTAACAATGGCCATCTAACTATGCTCAATAAGGGTACTTGTGTTTTTACACAGCTCAGCTTCTAAACACCTTAAGACCATTAGGCTAGTAGCCTCCCATGTACAAGTGAAGCTATGAGCCTATGCAGGTCTCCCTATAGTTTGTCTCCCACATGGCCTGCTGATGTCATCTACTATAAGTTCAGCTATGGTCTTATAAAAGTCAGACTTGTGCCATGGTTCTTTCATAACATGCTGTGTTCTGTAGTCTGTGTACTTGGATAGGTAGGGGTTCTGTTCTCACTGTAGGTGTATGTGTCTGTGTCTAATCAGAAGAGCAGAAGTGTGTATCCTACCATTAATACTCCAATCCCATGGATTGACAGTATTTTGATGTTTGTTCATGCCTATACATCTGTTTCATGCAGGCCTCCCAACTTCTTCTCTCCAACATGCACTGCTAATGTCATTCACTATAAGTTGACCTGCAGCCATATAAAAGTCAGACTTATGCTGTGGTACTTGCATAAAGTACTGAGTTCTAGAGTCTGTGTACTTAGGTATGGGTTCTGTTCTCACTGCGGTCAACTATGTGTGTGTTTTTGTGTGTGTGTGTGTGTGTGTGTGTGTGTGTGTGTGTGTGTGTGTGTGTGTGTGTGTGTGTGTATTTGTGTCTAGCAAAAAGAGGAGAAGTGTGTATCCTGCAGTTACTGTTCCAATCTCATGAACTGGCAGTATTTTGATACTTGCACATGCCTACAGATTTATTTCATGCAGGCCTCCCAGCTTTTTCTCTCAACATGCACTGCTAATGTCATTCACTATAAGCTGACCTGCAGCCATCTAAACATCAGAATTGCGCTGTAGGTCTTGCATAAAGCATTGTGTTCTATAGTCTGTGTACTAAGATAGGTAGGGTTTCTATTCTCACTGCAGTCAAGTGTGTGTGTGTGTGTGTGTGTGTGTGTGTGTGTGTGTGTGTGTGTGTGTGTGTGTGTGTGTGTGTGTGTGTGTGTGTGTGTGCACATATGGGCTGTTCCTTGACATTACAGAGATCATTTTACACCAGCATGTGGGACACTGTTATATTCTCCTCAACAGACACTGCTGATGTAATCAGCTATAAAGTGTTGTCTGAGGCACTACAAGTCAGACTTGTGATGTGGCACTTGCATAAAGTACTGTGTTCTATAGTTTATGTACTTAGGTAGTGGTTCTATTCTGTCTGCAGTCAAATGGCTGTGTGTGTGTTTGTGCACTTGCTTGACAGTAGGGAGAACATTTTATGACAGCATGCGGGACGTTGCTTTTATCATCTTTCTCTAAACAGACTCTGCTGATTTGCATATGTGCAGTGTACACATCCAGGCAGGGTCAGAGATGTCCTGCAGCCCAGGTACAAGTCACCTCATCCTTTCCAATACAGATTTTAGTAACGGGGCTTTCTGTATGTCCACGTATGCCGTGGCATGGTTTGTAGGACCTGCATTTTTTGGTGCATCCAGCTGCTACATGTATCTGGTGAGGTACATGCAAAAGGAAGAATTATACTTTATTAGTGTTCAGATGAGGTTTGAGTACAGTGCTGTTATATCTTCCACAGATCTGGATACAATGGCCTGACTTCTGAGGTACATGACATAGCCTTTCCATACCACTGTGGACACTTGGTTGTAGTTCAGATTGCTATCTATGTGCATTCTGAATTCTTGCACTGCTGGTTTCAGCGTAGGGGGACTGTTGTCCAATGGTGCATTTACCAGGAACTTCCACTTTGCATAAAGCACAAATCCTGATACATTCTGTATTTATTAGTTCAAATCATGATAGGCAAAATCCAATACCATTTCCTTGCAAGCTATAGGTCCCCTTCTGTGACCCAGGAAACCCATACCATGTATTTAAACTTATTGGAAACACTCACCATACAACGATACCATATTCATGGGGGACTTTAATTACCCCACTATTAACTTGGAATCCTATATGACACCAAAAGTACACGCACAGAGATTCCTGGATTTTGTAAACAAAAACTCCCTGGACCAGATTGTCAATACACCAACCAGGGATGCAACCATACAGGATGTGGTCCTCACTAATATGGGAAAGTGCTGCACCCCCCCCCCCACTGTAATGTCTTCCATAGTAAGGTCAGACCACAAAATGGTCTCCTTTGAAGTAAAAATAAAACATGGACCCCCGGCTAAACCTGGAATATTCAGGAACTACTCTAAGGCTGACTTCCTGCTATTAAGTGATAACCTGGCAAATTTCAAGCCTCCATAAACTCTGAGAACACTGCTGCCTATGCAAAACTGTTCACAGAAACCCTGTATAAGCATGTCAATAGCTGCATAGAGGCAGCTGTACCCACCAGGAAGAAGTAAAGAACTAACTCAAAAAACAAGCCACCCTGGTGAAATCACAAAATCAATAGTCTGTATAACTGAAGGAAGAAAATCATGGCAAAACTTAGGAGGTGCAGCACCCAGCAGGGTAAAAGCACTCTCATCAAACTAAAAAAACAACTTAGAGGACAAATAAAGTCTACCAAAGCCAAATTTGAGGTACCTTTGGCCTCCTAGGCAAAGGACAACCACAAGGATTTTTTTAGCTATGTCCACAACCTCAAATGCAACACACAATTTTGTGCAGAGCTGATTGTAAATAGAGCCATCTATACTGAACCAGAAGATATAGTAAGCCTAATGGCCAATAAATTCAGCTCCAACTTTACCCCTCTCTCACCCTCAACCTACCCTCAGGAAATACCATCAAATATAACTCCCCATGCTATCACTAGGGAAGAGGTCCATAATGTTCTCTCTAAGGCCAAGAGCACTGCATCAATGGGCCCAGACAATATCACAGGATGCCTTTTAAATAGCATGAAGCATGAACTATCAGGCCTTCTGGAATTACTATTTAACAGTAACCTCCAAACAGGCTTTGTACCTCATGAATGGAGAACAGCAACAGTCATCCCTCTGCACAAAGGTGGGTCATCTGCAGACACTGGAAACTACAGACCCACGAGACTCCTTTTCATTTTCTTTCAGCTGCTCCCATTATGGGGCATCACAGCAGATCATCTGTTTCTATTTTTTCCTGTTCTCTGCATCATGCTCTGTCACACAAACCACCTGCATGTCCTGTCTCACTGCATCCATAAACCTTATCTTAGGCCTTCCTCTTTTCTTCTTGCCTGGCAGCTCCACCCTTAGCATCCTTCTCCCAATATACCCAGCATCCCTCCTCAGCACGTCCAAACCAATGCAATCTCACCTCTCTGGTTTTGTCTCCAAGCTGTCCAACCTGAGCTGACCCTCTAATATACTGATTTCTATTCCTGTCTATCCTCTTCACACCCAAAGTAAATCTTAACAACTTTAACTCTGCCACCTCCAGCTCTGACTCAACCTATAAGTCTCACTAGTCTTATATGTAAAGCCATGGAAAGAATTATCATGGAAATGATCAATAGTGATATAGTAAACCTCCTGACACTGGAACAAACCCAGTTTGGTTTCATCAAGGGCAGGTCATGCCTACTCAACCTGGTGGACTTCTTTGAGAAGGCCACCAAAGCAATAGATGAGGACAAAATGGTTCACACTGCCTACCTTGAACTGACCAAGGCATTTGACACAATACCCCACTCAGGCATTGTTAACAAACTCAAGAGGTTAGGTACAAACTTGTATGTCACCCAGTGGATAGCCAACTGGCTCAGAGACAGGACCCAGGAAGTTAGAATTGGGGAGTCCACCTCTACAAAGAGACCAGTCACAAGTGGAGTCCCTCTGGGATCAGTTCTTGGACCTCTCCTTATTGGCATTTGCTTTTCTAAAGTCAAGGCCAGTGTCAGTGGTCTCTGGCTGATTAAATTTGCAGATTATTACAAATTAGGAGCTGTCACTGAATCCCACACTGACACAAATGTTCTCCAGGAAGGGCTGACACAGACAAACAACTGGTGTCCGAGCCATGGACTAAAATTAAATACCAAGAAATGCATAACAGTATCCTTTGGGAAGCCACCACTCCCCTGGTAACTATCATATTGATAACATACCCCTTAGAGTTGAACCTGTAGTCAGGGACTTTGGGACACACATAGACTTTGACCATCATGTGTCTACAGTAGTGAGGAAATCATTCCATGTTGCGCAACTTATAACCAAATGTATGGCATCTAAGTCCAAGGAAGTTATTGTTCCACTGTATTCGGCATTTATCAGAGCTATCATTGAGTATAATGCCCCCTTTGGTATGTACCTAGCCAGGCATAACCAACAACTGGAATGTCCACAGAAGTTCCTCACTAAAAGAATACAGGGCATAAGTAAACTGTCCTATGCAGACCGCCTCAAGGCTCTATCCCTACAGGTTTTTGAGGGGAGACCTATGCCTGGCATACAGGGCATTGTCAGACCCCACTCTGATGGACCTCCTGCATATCCACAAAACAAACAGCACCAGAATTACCTGTTCTAAAGACTTAAACCTTTCCTGTGATATAAGTATCTCAGGGACTAACCAGTCTATGGAACAGGCTTTCCACCCATGTGAAGAGTTCCTCCCTAACCCAATTCAAGTGCAACTTGGACAACTGGATAGGGAACAGGAAATTCATCTTTGGTTTGGTATCTACATCTCTAATGGACACAGGCAGCCTGTAAATTGTATATCTCCCAGGTTCCTGCTTGTAAATGTTTCACTCCCAAGTCCCTGCTTACACTTATCAAATGTATAAGAACTTGTCAGAGATTTGGGATGCATGGTTAGGCTTAAAATGGTCCTTGTGGTCATTTGCCTAATAAGCACCTATGAACGTATAAGTGTGTGTCTCCTCACACCTCCTGCATATGTTAGTGTCAGAAGAGTGTGCTTGATTACACTCATAGATTGCCGACATGTCCTAATAATTGCAAACGTGTGTTGGTGCAGAACCATCTATGCTCACTCAAAATCACATATGTTATGTCAGAGACATGAATATTACTGTTGGTATTATTCTGATATATTCCATGATTGTGTGATGGTTTTACTGTTGGCCATGAACCTGTATCTAAGTCCTACTTGTTGGAAGCCTCTGCTGACAATAAAGGCATAGTCAGGCAAATCAGTGTGCACAGCTTCACAATATGCACCCAACCCCAATAGTATTTAACATTCATAACACATGTCCTCTCCATTGTTCATGTCTGATACATGTCCTCTCCATTGTTCATGTCTGATACATGTCCTCTCCATTGTTCATGTCTGATACATGTCCTCTCCATTGTTCATGTTTGAATGCTTATATCACACAGACATCCTCCATGGTTATGTCACCTTGTGTGACAAACACATCATATAAATTTGTCACTGTGCAGTCCCTACTATGCCATGTGGAGATGCAATTAGTGTTCCTGCTGCAACTGTCTTCCTTTTACATTTCCTCCTGTGAGGTACATTACAATGTTTCATCTGTCCTCCTTCCCAGTGTTCATCCCTAAACATCATCTGTGTGTCCCTGTTTGATAAACACACTTCCCATGACTGTTTCTCATAAATGGCAATCCTGGTGCCCTTACAGATCATGGACACAATTTGTACAGACTGCTTGGAATAGGATTCCACAATACTCATTACTATGCACACTGTCCTGTGCCTGTAACATGTACATTAATATATGAAAAACCCTGCTGGCCCATGTGGCATTCCTTACAATTACACTAGCCCAGTATGCTGGAGTGTACACATACACTTTGCTGTCCTGTCCTTGCAACATAATACATTAGTATATGAAAAATCCTGGTGGTCTGTGTGGCATTCCATTCAATCCTACTAGGCCAGTATGCTGAAGTGTACATATACACTGTCTTGTCCTATCCCCACAAAATAATACATTAATATATGAAAAACCCTGGTGATCCATGTGGCATTCCTTGCAATCCCACTAGCACGATATGCTGGAGCATACAAATACACTGTCCTGTCCTGATTAATATATGAAAAACCTTAGTAGTCCATGTAGTATTCTTTGCAATCCTGCTAGCCAAGTATTCTGGAGTGTACACATACACTGTCCTGTCCCTGTAACATAATACATTAATATATGAAAAATATTGGCGGTCCTTGTGGCATTCCATGCAATCCCGCTAGCCCAGTGTAATGGACATTAAATTCCATCTAGACTTTGCACGAAACCTACACAGAGTTTATTGAATCCCAGGGAATACCATAAATTAAAAAAATAGTCTATACAGAAGTAAGAGTTGAAGTTTTTTTTTCTCTGAATGTTTGATGAAGAAAACAGAAGTGAGATATATAACTGCTTGACAAACACATATTAAAATTTAGGGGTGAAAAAGGTAGATCTCCTTTCATCCATTATTATGCCAGCTATTAGATATATTTTCAGATATTATTTTAATAATATTATACATTTATATGTGGAAATTTTTATTTTGTTGCATATTATTTGATTCTCCCTAAATCTGTGTTTAAGTCTTTGGACTTATGCATATTGTGGTGCTAAGGGGGAGGGGCAGCCTAAAGAAAACTTTTTTATTATTTTACGTATTGTTTTTATCTTTCTTATTTTGTACTACCAACAAAGTTGGTCAGCAAAATATATTTAACCTTGTGACCTTTTCTCTTGTAAAAGTAAAAGGAGATGAAAGGAAAAGAAAAGCATAAATCTAGTATTTGAACTATAAAACATAACCACTTGCATCTCCTTGGTTAGCAAGGGTTATAAACTGCAAGTATAGTTTCCCAATGAACTAGTCTATTTCATGTAGGGGTCTAAATTGAAAGGGCTTGCTTTTCTAATGTAGGTTTAATTAATGTAACTTGAGTTGTCTTCCTTTGTAAAATGAAATTATGTAATGGCTTCAGGGGACCAGAAATTAGGAACTAGAAAATATAACTGTTTAGGACTGGTCTTTGTTCTCTCTTAGTCTGCTTGAAAGACCTAGGTCCATTCATTTAAGTGCTACCTGCATCTGCCTGCATATTTTTATTATTTTTTTTTAAACTTAGAGGAATTAAGTCCAATTTTCTTTTGTAAGAGCTGTGGCTCCAGCCTCCACTTAACTCGATTGCTTGGGCCCATTACCAGTGAGAATAATAATATTGTATCAAATGTTATATGCGGCTAAATTAAGAGCAGTAAGTATCTGGTGTGCTTGAGTGTCCAGTCGTACCTAAAGTGAAGGCACTCCTACCATGCCAGGAAGAACGTTGTGGGGAAATGGAGAGCTCCACCAGCCTTCCCTTGTATGAAAATCAGGTACCAAGGATAAGGAGCACTGGAAGGCAATGTAATTCACAGACAACGTCATGAGAAAGGGGCCTGGGGTTCTAGGCCCAAAACATAAATCTGTCTGGGTGTGGATGTTGGAAGCCCATACCCAGAATAGCAGTGCATTTTCCCTTTACACTCTTCAGGCCAGACTGCATTATTTAAATTGATTATCGAGCTAAATACAGTTGCACTTTATTCATTTATATTAATCTGCTAGGTGCCAAATTTATGACGTGAGAGACCATCCATTTCTTGTCATTTAGGACCTTTCTTCACAATTGCTTGGCAGTGGTAGGATTCGTACCCCATCTATACTATCCAGTCTTCACTTTGGTGACAGTGATGTACACACACACACACACACACACACACACACACACACACACACACACACACACAGATCCGCGCTTCTGCATTTTTAACTTTACAGTCTCGAGTTACTGAATTTCGAGCATTCAGTAATTCAAGATTGTGAAAGGGAACCATATATATATATATATATATATATATATATATATATATATATATATATATATATATATATATATATATATATATATATAGTTTCACTTCAGTATACTGATATACTGAAATACTGAACGTTATATGGCCGAGACCATAGTATCGAAATTTCAGTATTCTGAAATACTGAAGTGCTGAAAAAAAAAAACAATAAATACAACGTTTCTGCAGGGGGGCAATCCCCCCTGCAGACCTCACCCCCCCACTCCGAGATCGCGCTACACTGGAGGAAAGGGAAATCTCCCATTCCACGCCATATGTGGAAGCACAGAACGGGAGATTTGCTGTGTCCCCACTATTGTACAAAGATGGGGATGGTATATTTAAGTAAGGGGGTGCAGGGGGCTTGCCCCCCTGCAGAAATGTGTTTATTGTTTTTTTTTTTTTTGCAAGCACTTCAGTATTTCGGAATACTGACATTTTGATAATATGGTCTCGTCCATATAACATTCGGTATTTCAGTGTACTGAAGTGAAACTATATATATATATATATATATATATATATATATATATATATATATATATATATATTCATTACATGGAAAGGACATAATGTTGAATCCCAAAAGGTGGATCTCCAGAAGACTGAAATACAAAAAGTCAAACCTACGGCTTTTGTAGTAGCACAAAAAATCGGGTAGCTTGCACAAGATTGCAGTTCAGTGGGGATTGTTTTCTTGCCCTTTCCCCACTGTACTGTGATCTTGGAGTTTGTATAAATAAGTAGCAGGGGATGTTTTCATAGAACATGTTTTCATTTTTTTTCAACTTTTTTTTGCAGTTCAACCTTTTGAGGTCAACAGTATAAATGTAATCCAGATGAGATAAATATTCAATCTTGCAAAATGAATGCAAATGTAACAAGACAGAATGGGTATGGTAGGGGAGTAGGAGAGGTGTAGAATATGGGCACTTTGAATAGATACTCTATTCAAATTAGGAACAATGAGTTTCCATGCTAATCATTATTTATATACAATATCATTTGTTTTTAGTTTAATTACCTTCAATTTAGGGATCCCTTGAAATACTAGTGTGTGTATTTTTATATTTTACAAATTTAACAATGAGACAACTCAGCCATCATTTTATGATTACTATTTCTTTTATCATAGATTGAATATAACTTATAATATAAAATACAAATACAGATGTAGTGAAGTTCATTTCTTTAAATATTAATGGCCTCAGAAGTAACAACAAAAAGAAGTTTGTATGTTTACTTAAATATTGCACAAGTATTTTTTTACAAGAAATATACATTAGATGATGATGTCATTAAATTTATTTGTAATGAATATACATTATTGATTCCCTCTTCCTTTAAAGAAAAAAGCAAGGTGAACAGCCATTCTCTGGAGAAAATCTGCAGTTATGCCCAAAATAACTTGTACATATAATGATAACAATGTTATATTTTGCAAGTCGATAATGAAACACCAAAAAGGTTTATAACATTAGATAACTTATACTGAATTCCAGGTATTCCAGCAAAATATTTTAGAAATAAGTTTTAAAATTAAAACTTAAACAATATTTAGACATATTGATTGCCTAATATAAAAGGTCAGAAAAAAAACAAATCAGTGTCCTGAACCATGAGTAGCTTGAAATACTTTTAATTAGTTCCAAATTTGACAAACACTTCACATAGAGTTCTGTAAAATCCAAGTTATGTAAAATAAAATCCAAGACAAGAATCTAAAATTCCAAACCAGTGTGGTTTGGAATTTTATAGTCTTGTCTTGGATTTTATTTTACGTAATGCGTGGTTTGGAATTTTATATTCTTGTCTTGGATTCTATTTTACATAATACGTGGTTTGGAATTTTATATTCTTGTCTTGGATTTTATTTTACGTAATGCATGGTTTGGAATTTTATATTCTTGTCTTGGATTTTATTTTACGTAATGCATGGTTTGGAATTTTATATTCGTGTCTTCTGTCTTGGATTCTATTTTACATAATGTGTGGTTTGGAATTTTATATTCCTGTCTTGGATTTTATTTTACATAATGCATTGTTTGGAATTTTATATTTTTGCCTTGGATTTTATTTTACGTAATGCATGGTTTGGAATTTTATATTCGTGTCTTGGATTTTATTTTACATAATGCGTGGTTTGGAATTTTATATTCGTGTCTTGTATTTTATTTTACATAATGCGTGGTTTGGAATTTTATATTCTTGTCTTGGATTTTATTTTACATAATGCATGGTTTGGAATTTTATATTCGTGTCTTGTATTTTATTTTACATAATGCGTGGTTTGGAATTTTATATTCTTGTCTTGGATTTTATTTTACATACTGCGTGGTTTGGAATTTGATATTCTTGTCTTGGATTTTATTTTACATAAGCATGGTTTGGAATTTTATATTCATGTCTTGTATTTTATTTTACATAACTTGTATTTTACAGAACTCTGTGAAGTGTTTATCAATTCTGGAACTCATTAAAACTCTTCTTAAGCTGCTCATGTTTCAGGACACTGTTTTTTTTCTGATTTGACTGGTTTCTACACTGCCTGACTTGGCACTCCAATAATACTGATTATTTTCATTGTGCATTACTATAAAAGGTAGTCTGACTTCCCCTGAAATAAATTAATACAGGTGCTGATTCCAGTTCCTTATTTTTATGTTTTATTTGCATATGTTTGGAACTGAATCTAGATTTGATTGAATTTATATATCTAATTGACTAGTGACTAGTTTCTCAATGAGAAAAACTAAAAGTAATTTTGTACTCTTTGAACATAATGCCATTACCTTTAGTTTATATGTAGTTCAAAGAAAAGTAGCTGTTATTAATATAATACCATCATGCATAACTAAACTGAAGAATTTAAAGATCAGTTATTAAAAAAATACAAGGCCATATGGATCAAATAATAATGGAGAATTTAGAGTTATCATACTATGGGATACACTGAATGCTTATTTATGTGGTAAAAATGTTGCATGGTATTATAAAAAATGGAAGATTGGGATGAATAATTGTTCACTATACAAGGGAAAATAAATGAAAAATCAAGAAAAGAAAAATTGAAAATATAGTTTGACTAAAATTCAAATCAGGAATATTTTTATTTATTTAATTTATATTTGTTGACAAGTTGATGGACTGGTCTAGTGGTCCTTTTCAGCCATGACCCAAAATCCAATGGAGCTCAATATACATGTTCAGTTCCTTTACAAAGCAAGAAGTGTATAGAGCAGAATATTACAATTTAAATTAGGAAAAGAGTGGAACAGCACAGATGTCTTTATTTAGTTGTATGTAGTATTTAAAGATTTAGCATAAAACAAACAGTTGTAAAAATACTTAGACACAGTATGTATGTACATTTAAATTATTGTAGTAATAGTAACTCTGTTGGGCATTTTAATGTGATATAACTAACCATTGTCCATATAGCACTTGGTGCTACAAAAAATTAAAACATAAAATATCAGTAAGTTTGGAAAACACTACATTATGCTCTTCTTCTATCACCCCAACAGGCTTGTACAGATTAGCCAATAGATCAAATATGATATCAAGATCAACCAACATTAATGCATAGGCATTCTAGGAGGTGTCAATGGAATGTACTGATACTGAGGATATTATTGAGATATTTAGAACAGTTATGAAAAGTTTAATGAGCAAGAAGATGGTAGCATAATCTATTTTTAAAAGACAATATACAGAAAAATGCATATCCATATCAAGAATATAGAAATCAATCACAATATTGTAAGCTAAAATATAATTAAAATTGTAACAGACTACAAAGATCCTGGAAATTATGGTACCACACCAGATAGATATATAAACTGTTGCTTCGGAATTTTATTTTTTAAAAAAATATATATATATATTTTTGTGTACAAAACAATTTTAATATATCTCCTGTTTTGGAAGTATTCTCCACTTACACCAGTACTAAAACAAAACAAAGATTCTACTTTGTGTTTTTCAAAAATGCCAATATCTCTGTTGAATGCTACCAGTAATAAGTGACATTGATATATAAGTTTTATATTTAACAGACAAGCCTAAGGTATATTAAAATAATTATTATATTTGCTGACTGTACAACAAAAATTTAAACTTAAATATTATTAGTCTGAACTTGGACAAAAATATGATTCAATTAGTTGTAGATACTTACAGTGTTTTGTTGCATCTTGAAGACTTATCTTTTGTACCACCATATGTGAAGCACAAACTGCCAAGTTGCATTTTTACTGGATTAGCTAACATTTTCAGACTTCTCTTCATGGAATAGTAACATTCATTAATTTTTCTTTTGCCCTGATGCCACTTAAAGCTAAGTTGACCGTTAACCTCAGTAACAAAATCTCAGGGAAAACATGAGCTACATCCAAAGATTTTAATAGAAACTTGCTGCACATGCACAAAGGTACATCTAGTAAGGCCTATTGAGGATCCCTATGATGGTATCACTGAAAGAAAAAATAAATGTATTTGGGCCATGGTTTAAAAAATGTTTATGAAGCTTTTTTATTAAAAACAGCACAGATAAGACTGTACTAGGGCAAAATGTATTGCATCACAAAACACTTTTATTAAAACTTTATCAAGTTTTGCATACCCCATTAAATGTTTGACTTAATTAGTTAATTATTTATATCAGCATTTGTTGTCTTACTTAAAATTATGTACCTATGTGTCTCAAACAATAATGTTAGTTAATAGACCTAAATAAGGCCATCCACTATCACCTATATTGTTTCCATTAGCAATAGGACCATAGACACTTTTATAAGAGTAAATAATAATATAGATGATTTCAAGATAAGTGATAAGTGATCACTATTCAGTTTATTTGCTGATGACATTTTATTAACTAAAGGAAATGTAATGGTTAATTATAACACACCAAATCAACTACTGCAAACCAGAATATTTTCTTTTCTTTGGAAGATGAACTAATTTAAATTAAAATGGTTTGCTTCCAGTAGTATTAGATATAATGCAAAAACACCTCAGTAAGTCCAAATAAAGAACAAATAAAATAAACAAATAAAAAACGTTTTCCTTAAATTTCAGGGTATCCTAAAAAAGAAAATAAACTAGGATAGCTCTCAATTATCATAAAAGGGAACGAGACAAGGGAGGTTTAGTTTGTCTGGTAAAAAAACATATTCAGTGTCATCTATATTTAAAACAATTGCTTTATGACTAAATCCAGATTATGTACCTAAATGAAAAAATTACAAGATGTAATCTGGGAAAATAATGAAACGAATACCCATGCAATATTTACTAATAATAATAAATAAAATAATTTGTTTGCTAAAGAATGTTACACACACACACACACACACACATATATATATATATATATATATATATATATATATATATATATATATATATATATAGTTATTATGGGCGTGCCTTCATTGAAGGTTGTGCATCAGGGCTGGTAACTCGGCACGTAAAAATCCACTACCAAACATTAGCAGACCGGAGTTCTGCTGTGGCGACCCCTAACCGGGATAAGCCGAAAGACACAACAACAACAACAATTCTTTATTATTCTTTATTATTCTTACGTCACTGGATCAACATATAATAATTTGAAATAATGTAATAATTTGCTTTATAGATACTTCTGACATTAAAAATTACCATCTTCCCCATTTATTTTTATCAATGATTTTATAAACCTTTAATTTTTTAATATTGAGATTAAGAGAGAAAGATCTGACAAACTGTACCAATGTTTGAAAGGTTATAATAGCTATAATAATGATTGTATTATATGTAAATATAATGTAGACTTTAATGATTGGCTAGAAGTTTAAAATGTTGGATAGTTTATTAGATCAAAAACAGAAATAATGACAGAATGAGAAAAAACACTCTGTTCATTGGATTTTTAACAATATAACATGACATTCAAGTTACTCTAGATCATATTCATCTAAAACATAAATTAAACATAAAAGTAAAATTAACATCATACCACCAGGAACACACTGCTCAGAGCAAAAGCCAACCACTAGATCACCAAAAAAGCACAGTAGGGGTAAAACGAAGACGGTGAGGCTCAAATATAAAATCAAATGTGTTTATTAATAACATGCCCCACAGTGCAATAATACAAAGGAAAAAAAAAAGAACTAAATGCTTTAACTTGATTACTGTTTTTTTCGTCCTCACAAGGCTGGGACTTCATCAGGTTACAAATCACGTGCAGTCGCGGTGCTTAAATATTCTAAATAACATTAATTATCCAATTAAAACATTTTACTTAAAGCTACAGGTTCTATTCCTTAGATGGAAACATACTTTTACATTATTTAAGCATTCTCTAATAATTCTCTAAAAAATATGAAAAATATATAAAACACAATACTTAAAATTACTAATGTGCAAACACATTAAAGTCTGGCTGCTCTCAATTTTAAAACTGGAGCTAATGATATATTTTCATTCATTCCAGGGCTTTTGTTAGCCTGCAGGGCTATTTGCCAATATATTTCTCTGTGTCCTATGGTCTCCTCCCATGGGCCCCCTCTTTTATTCATAATTACAACCTCGGGAACAAAAAAAGTGTATTTAGCTAAATTACAACTTAAAGTATGCTTATATAAAGCATTATTCAGATTTTTTGTTCTTATGCTATGCTTATGTTCATATATTCAGTTTTTAATGTTCTTTTGGTTTTGCCCACATAAAAACCTTGGCAATGACCACAAATAGACAAATATACCAAGCCCGAACTTTCACAATTACATATATATATGTGTGTGTGTGTGTGTGTGTGTGTGTGTGTGTGTGTGTATTACTGTATCTGTATTACTAATAAATACACATTGTGGGCATCTTCCACATTTATAAGTGCACATTTCTTTCATACCAATTGTCCTTCCTGTCTTGAGTCTATATTATTTAATCGAAGAGGCATTACAGCGAATACCTTTTCATCGACCCCTAAAAAGTGAACTGCCAGTTACGTGAACGGCCAAATCAGCGATTTTTTTTCTTAGGGAAAAACATCTCTGATCTGGCCAGAAACGAAACATCACTATGAACAACTCCAAGATCACACTACAGTGCGGACAGGGGCAAATTCACACTGATGGCCAAGCTATTTTTTCCCTAGGAAAAAAACGCTGATTTGGCCATTCACGTAACTGCCGCTTCGCTCTTTAAGGGTCGATGAAGAGTCATGCCCTATAATGCCTCTTCGATTAGATAATATAGACCCCCCCCCTCCTGTGTCTCTTCTGTGATTCACATATCTCTTTCAGATTCCTACCCTTTTTATATACAAATATAATGGGCTGATCGAAGAGCTTGGAATCATCAGTGAAACTCCTAAATAATTCTCAATACGTAACTATTATTTGCTTGATTTTGGGAGTGTATGTGGTAGTATAATGTAGCTAAAAGCCCCTCCAAAACCTTCTGGTGTTCCCCATCTTTGCTTGTAATACAAGTAGTGCAATCTGCATTGACTTTAAGCTGTTCTTTTCTACCGAAAATAGGTGAATATTTTTTTGAGAATTGTTATTTATAATAAATATGAAATGCATTTTTAGATCATTTCATATTTATTATAAATAACAATTCTCTAAAAAATATTCACCTATTTTAGATAGAAAAGAACAGTGGACTACCGCGGTAGTGGTGCTGCGGTAGCGTTGTCGCTTCACAGTTAGACGTTGCCCGTTCGATTCTCAGTTAGAGCGTCTTCTATGTGGCGACTTTTGTGAATGGGCCTTCCTTCGTTGAAAAAGGTTGTGCGTTAGGCCCGGCAAGCCAGCACGTAAAAATCTACTGCCAATTATTAGCGGACCGGAGTTCCGCTCTGGTGACCTCTAACCGGGAAAAGCCGAAAGAAACAACAACTATCCTTTATTATGTAGGATAGAGCCTATGTCATTTTTAGCATATAGTTTTATACTTCTTGTTTTTATTCTTAGAAATATATTTTCTATATAGAATTGTTTAAAGTATATGCTATAGATAGATTCCTACTTGTTGTTTATAGTATTTTGTATTTAAATTTCTACTGTAAACTTGCACACATTTGCTTAAATAATGTAAAAGTATGTTTCCATCTAAGGAATATAACCTGTAGCGTTAAGTAAATGTATTTATTATTTATTTATTCCAGACTGATGACCCGGGAGCTCCACTGGGCTCAGGGAGCCCGTTTTCAGTGGAGGCCCGGGGAGAAAAGCTCCGCATTACAGTTTAGTTACAGATGCAATCATAGTAAAGTAGACACATTTACAATTACAACTACGTTTCATGTTAGAGAAGAGGGATAATTATTTGGTTACATAGCATTTAAATATTTAAGATGGCAGTAGTGACTTAATTGAAAGAGAAAGTAATGACTTAGTTGAAGTAGAGAGAAAAGGTGGAATGTGCTATTTACAATATGTACATTTATGTTACATTACAATGTTTAATTGGATAATTAATGTTATTTAGAATAAGCACCGCAACTGATTTGTAATCTGATGAAGTCCCAGCTTTGTGAGGACGAAAAACGCGGTGATCAAGTTAAAGTGTTTAGTTGTTTGTTTTTTTGTATTATTGCACGGTGGCTCGTGTTATTAATGAACTTATTGGATTTTATATTTGAGCCTCGCCTTCTCCGTTTTACCCCTACCGTGCTTTTTTGGTGATATAAAAGTAAAATACATAATTCATACTGGAAGTCCGTACAACAAACTCATTATACAGAATTTTCTGATGCAGATAGGATTTATATTTTAATATCTCAAAATAATGAAAGAAGAAAAAAATCTGCTTAATTTTGGACAATTTTGCATGAAACGTCATACATAACACATTCTTAACCCAACATAAAACACAGTTAATGTTTAACAAGAAAGACAAGGATGTTGGAGCTATAATGTAAAGCACATTAAATTGGCCGTAGGTGGGAGCGTGCGCTGGAATGAGTGGTGTGCATGAACTACCGTGGCAGGGTCCGGCGGTGTACACCTTGGCTCGAGATGATTGCCACTGCAGAAATGACACCCGACCTCGTGCAAAATGGGAAAAGGAACTGTGGATGGCTGGATGGATGGCTGCATGGGTGGACCCGTGATAATTCTTATTAGTGTGAATCAATAACAGAATTGTGGTCAAAGTTTGAGTCATTTACTCAAGCATCATGGTCTGTTAAAACTGGCTCAACTAAACCTCTAATATTATTCCGTGTCTCAGTAGGTACACCGCAATTCCTTCTTTTTTGGTGCATTCAAATGTTAGGTAGGAAACCATAACAAAGAATTAAGAAAGACATCACAATTTATTTTAAGGAGTTCCCGAATAGTGCAATCGTGTGTCAAAAGGAATTAGTAAACACAATTAAAACCAGAAGAACCAAACGTACTAGTGATAATAGATATTGGACAAAATTGTCATGATTGGTTACAGCCGGTTCCCATTTTTTCTTAGAGGATCTATGAGTATTATATTTTGCACACATTTGTGAAATTAGTTGTAACTTTTGCTCCGCACGTGTGATAATCTCTCTATTTGTTATTAAATACTTAGATTTTTTTATTCTGTTGATGTTATTTTAAATGTCAATAAAAGGATAAAAAAGAAAAAAAAACCTACGAAAAGGACCAAATCAGAGGAGAAAAATCATAGCGCTATGCCTAAATCAAAGTATGTGGGATGCATGCTTAGTATTGTAGATACTAAGGCATAACAGTGTTTGGTAAACCCTGGCTCGTAATATGCCAGCAGCCTATGTAATTATTTCCCCCCTTACTGCAGACTGCTCTCTGCACTAGGGTGGTTTTCCAGAAGTGGGCACCTGTTCTTTAAATACAACTGTCTGAACACTTCACTCTTCTCATTGGCTGCAGCTCTCTGAAAAGTGCTTATAAAATAGGAGTAACCCCGCCCCTTGCATTCTTACAATTGGATGGTGGGAGAAGAGGGCGGTACAAGAGACCATGTGGAGATTGTGGTTGCTGAATCTGGGTTTAGGAGGTAAACTCCAGGCTGGCTGGTACTGCGGAAGGGTGGTTTTAGTGCCCTTTACTCTAACAGGCGCGAGGTGTATGTTTGGGGCCACAGCTTGTGGGAGGAAAGGAGGCTGCTGTGGACCTCTTGGACTCTTTTGTTCCAGTGGCTGTTTTTATTCTCTTGCTTTTTAAGTACAAGGTCCTATTTGGCTTAAAAATAAGAGAGATGCTGTATTTCAGTAGAAGGCAATTCTGGACTCGCATGTTCCTTCTAATTCCCAGTTTGATGGCCAGCATCACCGCTGTTAGGACCAGTGTTAACAGCCTAGGTGATGGGAAGTACAGCCCTGATGCTGCTGCTGTGGCGATCATCCCGGAACCCACCCGGTACACGGTAAACCTGCCACCTGGGGGCATTCTTACGGGCGAGCCTGTGTTTACCGTGCCCGACCTCACATTCAGTGACCGCTGGTTCGAACTTGCGCCGGAGGTACCAGGTGTGCACATAGAAAGCAGCTCAGGGAAGCTGTACCTAACGGAACCCGCTGTAAGCAGCGAACCCAGGCATCTGATGATCAGAATCCACAACATGATAGGTAAAATATTTAGTCTTTGTTTAGTCGTTCTGTTTTAATTGCTCTGTTTTTATTTCCCTTTGAGTTTTACTCCAAGATTTGTTCTTGCTGCACTCATGTTTTGTAACAATTAGTACTTTATAATAACGATGAGTAGTTCTGCTGTTAATGTGAAAAAATCAGCAAGATGTGATCCTGTTTTCAAGTAACGGAATGGTAAAGCGAAACTACTGTGATTGTCATCCACCCACTGAGAAATATACGAATAAACGTTTAGTGGTTATTATTGGGGACGGGCAAAGGGGGCTTATGGATTTAAACCTTTTACCTCATGAACCATGAATAGCTGGGGCAAAACCCTGAGGCAGGGTGGAGAATATGAAACCAACACTTCTGTCTACAACCTGGAACAATGAGATGTTGTGCCCCTGTACAAAGCCTGACTAAGCAACTAGCTCTTCTATCTTGCCTCTGCCTACCCTCTTCTTTCTTTAATCAAGTCCAACTCCTTAAATACTACATACCCCTGTCCTGCTATATACTCTTACTTGCATCTTCTGGAAACTTATGATTGTGACAACCTTTTTTACTATATAATTATTGTTTAATCTGCTTTCTTTTTTTATATTATGTATTAACCTGTAGTTTATGTATTTGCCTGCATTTCTCTGTACTATGATTGGATTGTCTACCCTATTTGATAATCTCTGTACTATTCCTTCAAAGTACATTGTACATTTTAATAGTTGTTATGAATCTTATGTTTATATGAGATGTTTTGATTTTGTTCTCACGGATCTTATCTCCCGGGGCTTCAACTGAAAATGGACATGTATCCATTTAGACTAGCCCGGTCAACAAATGTAAAATAAAATAAATAAAATAATAGTTAATATTCACTCAGAAAATGAATTTAATGTCAGCTTGCATTTTTTTGAGTAATACACGGTCTGTAATTTTTACACCAAAATTATCTATTGAATGTATTCACCACTGTTTATATCTAAAGATCGACCAGAATGCGGAGATAAACAAATAAGGGTGGTGTGTCAGCTAGGGACATATTTTTACTTGTTATTCCTGAGTCCCAAATTCTGTGACTGAATCTAGGCAGGAAAGCAGTAAGCATTCATCATTAGAAGCACACAAGTACTCACAGCATCACGTAATTCTATATACGTATTGCAGTTGTTGAGAGCAGCAGCACTTATAGCTAATATCAAAGGTTGAAACAATACTCATTTATAGTAATCGTGTCATAGCCAGACTCAGGAATGGTTTTCATCCCCATCACGGTATTAGAAACCCAAACATTTGCAGAAATTAAAGAGAGAGAAAAGTCCTCTGCTTAGGTATTGTTAGAATAATTTGGGACTCGAACTCTGGATCGCCATCATTCTGGCACTTTCGATGCTGAGGTTTGGTACGAGACTAGTTCCTAAAAATGTCTCCTGGACAGATAACTTGTTGTAGATGGCTTTACCATAAGTGACCAGTTCAAGGGCACCTATTACACCAGTTTTATTCCTACTCCCGGATAGTTTATAGGAAGTGTTAGCAGAAAACATGACTGTATTTCAATCCATTTTTCCGCAGAGAAAGTGGTGAGATGGCTTGCCGCCTCCAAAACTCATAGATCTGTTAACTGCCTTTCTTAGGGAGATGATGAATTTTCTTTCCATCTGGTTTAAGATAAAAGCACTGTACTCAGTCGGACTTTTAATTTTACTTATGACATTTTTGTTCTCCCTTTACTACACTTACACCACATCCTTAAAGTGCAAAACAGTTACACAAAGTCAGGTGGCAATTGCTACTCACAGACTGCTGTAGTGTACTGTTTAAAACAAAAATATATAACACACATACAAATTAGTTTGTTCAAAATTGTGAAAGTCAAAGTTGCACACCTGAATCGTGCTGTCATTTAGCCTAATCAGGTGATAGATCTGTGATTTTTTCACTCCCTTTATATCTTAGTTCACACAAAGTATTTCCTATTATTTTCATACAAAGTGTTACATGGTTGATAACAACAGTATCACCCCCTCTTTAAGTGACATTATTTTCTGCAGCCACTCATTTAGGTTTGCCACCTTTTCAAATGCTCAAAGTGGGATATTTTTTGTCAATGTGAGATTTTGCAGAACAAAACATACCCACGGCCAGTGCAAAGGACATACATTCACTTTTTTGCCAAAATAAAAGCTTATTTTGTAGCATTTGAGTTGCTTATGCTATTTCATATAATATTTATGTGTTTCAGATATGAAGTAACCATTTTTTGCAACTATTAAAGAAAACTTAAGAAATATATTTTGTCTTAAAATCTCAGGACGTGCCATTTTTTTAGTTTTTTATTTCGCAGAACACCAATGCCCAAAGTGGGACTGTCTCTCACAAAGAGGGACAGGTGGTAACCCTACCTTCATTCTAATGAAATGGAGCAGGTCACTAAGGAATAGGACTTATTATGCAGCCAGGCTGCCAGTTTCTCTAAAGCCATACCGGTTTGTCACTTTTTAGAAACCCAAAGTTAGACATTTCATTGAAACTGTTGTGGAAGGGGGAATGCCCACCCTTCACCCAATGACTTTTGTGGCATCTCATTTGGTTTTGGTATGTTGCACTATTAATTTGATGTGCTCTGTCACATATGATATTTACAAGTCACTGTGTCCTCCTCTTACACTGGACACAAATATTCAAATAGGAGTGCTTCTACAGAAATCAATTCAGAATCATAGATAAAACAATAATAAGTCAGTTAATGCTTTAGAAGTTTAGGCTACCAACCACATGCTCACCTTGCAAAAACTACTGTCCTGTCCTTGATTTTCAGTGAAACGCTTGACAGTTGGTTGTAAATGTAATGTTATCACAGAATTGGATTCAAATGGCAAAAAATAGATATTGCTTATTAATTTTCTCCAAACATCAGATTTGATCACATACTTCTCATTTGTCTTCTCTCATTTCATTTGCTTGTGGGGCTTTTATTTGCTTTGAGTACAAATAACCATCTTAATTACTGTGTTTTTTCTTTCTTTACTGTTTGTGTTTGCTGTGAAAGATTTAGCATTCACATCTAAGTGTGTGTGTATGTCTCTACAGCTGTGTAACATTATTTGTTTCATATGTACAAGTGAGGTGCTATTAATCTGATGCCAGAGAGTGTCATACCAGTGGGAAAACAAGAGAGTAAAACATTTTTGTCTCAAGTGTCAGGTGATTGTAAAGTCCCATCAGTTAGCTGCAAATACAGGGCAAATGCTGACACCTGCACGATGTTTACCCCATGTGTATAGCGGTCCTTGCTCTCCATTTCTGATTTAAATGTTAGTGGCAGGGCTTTGTTTGACTTGTCCCTATGCCTTCCTTGTTAAATAATCCTAGCATTAGACTGCATCTTAGAAATCTCTCTTTAATTACAGATGGCAGGCTTTCCTTAATCTCCATCTTATTGCTGTGCGGGAGTGACAAAAACGCTGTTGACATTGGTATTCATCAAAGGTTATACATTTATGTGGAGATCAAACTGCTCTAGGATGAGAGATTGTGTAAGAGGCCGCAAAAATGCTTTGGCCCCTGAGATGTAATCTTTTTGTTCATGTTGAATTATGGCACATTTGGTAGAACCTTAAATTTTAATGTGTTTACAGAAACTTGCTGGATATTAGCAAAGCTGTACCATTTGTGAGCACCTTTAGCTGCCGAAAAATACAAAAGAAAAACAAAAACAACTGCAATTGACATATTTTTTTCCTTTATTGCTAGTCTTAAAAGGAGTTAGCCTTCTTGCAGTAAGTACGAATGTGTGTTGTAAGCCTGCTATGGCCAGATTTCCTCATTTTGACATTAGCCAGATCACAACACTTCCCAGTAATCCAAATACTTTTTCTGTGGTGCTGGCCAAAATCCAAACCACACTGAAAATGTAAACCAATAACTAAATTATTCCACATTAAAGTTAAGGAAAGCAAATGCAGATAAATATGTTGGTAGCTGATAACATCTGGTTCAGTTGTGCATGGTCTATTTGTAATGACCAAAGAGTCTCCTACGCTAAAAATCAGTAAAAATATTCATTACTTAATTTATGATGCATTCAGAAGTGTTTATTTATCTGTATGTATTTGTTTTTCCGGGGTAGAGCACTGCTTTCCATGGACCTTTTTCGTACTCATCCAGGGAGCAGTGTCTGGTTAAGTGACTTACTCAGAGTCACACAGTTAGGCAGTGGGCAGTGTCTGGTTAAGTGACTTGCTCAGAGTCCCACAGTTGGGCAGTGTCTGGTTAAGTGACTTGCTCAGAGTTGCACAGTTAGGCAGTGGGCAGTGTCTGGTTAAGTCACTTGCTCCACAGTTAGGCAATGGGCAGTGTCTGGTTAAGTGGCTTGCTCAGAGTCACACAGTTAGGCAGTGGGCAGTAACTGGTTAAGTGACTTGCTCAGAGTCACACAGTTAGACAGTGGGCAGTGTCTGGTTAAGTGACATGCTCAGAGTCACACAGTTAGGCAGTGGGCAGTGTCTGGTTAAGTGAACTGCTCAGAGTCGCGCTGTTAGGCAGTGGGCAGTGTCTGGTTAAGTGACTTGCTCAGAGCCGTACAGTTAGGCAATGGGCAGTGTCTGGTTAAGTGGCTTGCTCAGAGTCGCGCAATTAGGCAGTGGGCAATGTCTGGTTAAGTGAGTTGCTCAGTCGCGCCATTAGGCAGTGGGCAGTGTCTGGTTAAGTGACTTGCTCAGAGTCGCACAGTTAAGCAGTGATCAGTATCTGGTTAAGTGACTTGTTCAGTCGTGCAGTTAGGCAGTGGAGTAAGAAGTATGATAAAAACCCCGGTGATCTGCTGGGTAGAGTGAGGGACTTTTAACGTTTGTTCTTTTTGTGTGTGCACTTGTGTGAGCCAGGGAGAGAAGTTAACCATTCTAACAATCTGCATTTTCTGCACAAATTATCAGCTTATATCAGTGAAGCAAATTTAGATATTATTCCTTCTGTTGCCCATTTATCCAACCCTACCTCTCAAATTTCCACATTTTCACAGAATATCCAGATTTTTTTCCTCATATTTTTGGACTGTTCCTCATAAAATTTGTGGTGTTCTGACAAATCACTGAGAATTAAAGTCACTAAATCTTCTTCTTCTTTCGGCTTTTCCCAGTTAGGGGTTGCCACAACAGATCACCTGTCCGCTCATGATTGGCAGTGGAGTTTTTCAGTGTCGAGTTGCCAGCCCGGCGCCCAACCTTCCACAGAAGGCACACACACACTTACATACTCACACCTAGGGCCAATTTAGAGTGTCCAATCCACCTACAGCATGCCTTTGGGATGTGGGAGGAAACCGCAGCATCTAGAGGAAACCCACGCGACCACAGGGAGGACATGCAGACTCCGCACAGAAGGCACCTTAGCCAAGGCTCGAACTGGAGAAAGAATTAAAGTCGCTAAATAATGACACATATTTGAGTTTCAGACTTCATGTCATTCAGAAAAAATACACTTTAATGAAAAATCTGTAATTCTAGCATCTTTCTGAGTTTATAAGAGCAATATTTAAAATCTGTCTCATTTCTAGATCTTTGACCCCACATTATTTTTGTCTTTAGTTAGTCCAGATTTTTTTGTGATAAAAGTTTGAGAGGTTGTATATCTAACATATTTTGAAATAACTTCTACTCAGACCACCTTGGGAATGTGTTTTACAAGTCTAAGCAGCTGAAAGAGAAATCATGCAGCCCCTCTCTCACTGACTTCTGAAAGGGAAATCATGCAGCCCCTCTCCTCACTGACTTCTGAAAGGGAAATCATGCAGCCCCTCTCCTCACTGACTTCTGAAAGGGAAATCATGCAGCCCCTCTCCTCACTGACTTCTGAAAGGGAAATCATGCAGCCCCTCTCCTCACTGACTTCTGAAAGGGAAATCATGCAGCCCCTCTCTCACTGACTTCTGAAAGGGAAATCATGCAGCCCCTCTCCTCACTGGCTTCTGCATGTCCCTGCCTCTAGATGGAGACAGAGATATCAGTTAGATTTCCTAACAATCTGTTTCAAAAAGGCCACACTTTCCAGCTATGTATTTATCTATATGATTTACTCACACTTTTTCTGTATCTGTGGTTCTTAGGAGACCAGAATTTAAAGGCATGAAGCCTATGGGTACTGTCTTCACCAGAATGGTAGTCCTTGTTTATACCTCTTGAATGATTTCATTGTCATACTTTAGGCAGGCCTTTGGCAATTTGGTGGGCAGTATCCTAGAGAAAGCGTTGTCAGGAGAAGCACCTTCAAGAGGTGCTCAGCAGATGTATTCGAGTTCTTTGGTGTCATACATCCTCCTTGTCCTTGAGGTAGTCACTGCTGATACTATAACAATGAAGCAGGTTCCCTAGCATACCTCTCAACCTCTTAGAGCAAAAATCTGGACAAAGCCATAAACGAAAGTGGGACAAAGGCCCAAAAATAGGGACAATTTTTAAATATTGCTCTTACAAACTTAGAAATTTGATAGAATAACAGGTTTTACATTAACATGAATTTACTGAAGAGTATGAAGTCTGAAACTCAAATGTCGGTCATTATTTTCTAACTTTAATCTTTAATGATTTGCCACTAATTTGCCAAAAAAAACCACACATTTATAAAAAAATGGAATAACAGATGAGGCAAAAATCTGGGCATTCTGCGAAAATCTGTACAGATAAGATGTAAATCCCCAGACTGATATGTGGTGTTATGCCATTTCCAATTTAATTGTATTCTTAAGGGAGGATACCTATTAGGACTTCATTTAAAGGGGAAGATAAACTTCATGTAAATGGATTTTTGTTTTTCTGTCTGAATTACTAATTGCAATAGAAAATAGCATGTACATAGTGAATGCCCCTTCCCTCTTGGTGTTTGTACACTGTCTACTATTTACAAACGACAGATGTGCACATTTTAGAATGGTTTCCAGTCAATAGCAAAAAAAAAAAAGTTTTTAGCGACACTCTAACCAATGGTTTAGCTAGGCATAACTCTTGTGTGCATAAATTAGTTTTTTCCTGAACATCTCTTAAAAATGTTGATGTAAAGATCACAGAATGTTTAGAACTATCTGAACTACTATCTGCTCTACAGAGCTATAGAGAAGATGCCTACTTGATATGAATGCACTTATAACTTTATAAAAGGAAGTTTTGTAAGTGGCAAAAGTGAAAACAATGTCTCAATTTTCAAGTGCACAGAGGCAATATTTTGAATGTGAAGTCCAGGCAACATTATGAGATCTGACTACAAAATATATTTTGTACTATGTTCTTCCTCCATGTGCTGCATAAATAGGTCTGGAATGTGTGTGTGTGTGTGTGTGTGTGTGTGTGTGTGTGTGTGTGTGTGTGTGTATATATATATATATATATATATATATATATATATATATATATATATATATATAAATATATCTATCTATATATATATATATATATAAATATATCTATCTATATATATATATATATATATAAATATATCTATCTATCTATATATATATATAAATATATCTATCTATATATATATATATATATATATATATATAAATATATCTATCTATATATATATATGAAATGTGTATGTGCATTTATATATTTATATATACATATGTAGGTGCAGTTCGTTTTCTTGAACATTCATTTGGTCAACAGAATGAAGTGCAGTTTCTTTGTGCAGTTTATTGAATGTCCAGTTTGTTGAATGTCTCTTTTACAGAAACAGGTTTTTTATTGTGTGTGTGTGTGTGTGTGTGTGTGTGTGTGTCTGAAGGTTATGGTTAGATTAGGGAGTTAGGTAAGGGAATATAGTTGGTGTTTCTGTGAGTTTTTACATGTTAGAGTTAGGGTTAATTGTGTATATGTGTGTGCATGTTATGTGTACATTATATTACACATACACATATCATTAAAGTGTCAGTGGCTCATAGGTAAGCACTATCCCAGGTAATAAACTATATTCAGAAGTTGCCCCCAGTCTCAAGGAGGACAACAAAAAAAGATGATGGGAAAACATGAGGCTGCCAATCCAGTTAGGTAGGTTTACTCTAAAGGGGGCAAGAGTGCTGCCCTACTTGACGTATATTGGAAATTTGTTCCATAGTTGGGGTATACATTGGAATATGAGTCTATTGTTTATGTGCTTTATTTATCAGTTTAGGAAGATTTGACTCTGTATTGAAATCATGAGACTCACTTTGCTAAGCCCTGTGATGAACAAAAAGGCAGAAAATACAGGAGAAAAGTCAATGTTGAATACTGCTCTCTTGGGAGGCACACCTTCCTGCACTCCTAGTGGGGAAGGGCAGGCCCTCTACACCCCCTGAACTTACATATACCAACTCTGAGGCTGACATACTTCACAGAAAGGGGGATGTTTTTGAGAAATGACAATCTCAGATTTAACATATGTAAATCCTTATTTTTAGTCATCTGATTCCCATGTCTTGAGGACTTGGTAAAGTATATCCCAAGATTTCAAATCATTACCTGAAAATTTGTGACCTTTACCTTGGTATTTGAGGAACCCTTTGTTCTGTAATGGAATAAGAGATCAAGGAGGGTTGGATCTTTCATAGCTCAAAAGGCTAAACTGAACTCACCCAGAGTCACAGAGGAGTCTATAAGAGTTTGAGCACAAACAGGGGTAACTGCTAGTCTGCCTGGGTAACCATGGGTCTTAAGCCAGGGATTTTTTTTTAGTTGGGAATCTCAGAGGTTTCTTTTAGTTTTTATTCTGGAACCATCTACAGGAACATGATAAGAATTACTGATTTATCTGCTTTGTGTCTGCCAGATTCTGCCATATCATGCTGGAAACGTTATGGTCTGTTATGAAGTCTGGTGCACACCGTATTGTAAAGTGGGATTTGGATTTTAGCACAGGCATGTTGCTGATACAGACAGTACACACATTAAAAGTTCATTCACAGTGCAAAAGATTGTACATAGATAGTACTCCGCTTTGTTCCCATGAGATCTGTAAAACGCTTGATCTCAGAGAATTAAACAACAGGAAAAAAAACACAAAAGCAGATGCTAACAGGCTGTAGTCATATTCCAAATGTCATTTATAAAGGATGGAGTGCTTTGAAAGTCAAATTATATTGGAATGTTGAGTACTTTAAATCCGCTTATGATGAATGCTCTTATGTGTCACTGAGTGATTTGACCTGCCTCATTCTAGTGCTGGCCTTTAAATAAAAAACACATGTGTATTCTTTAAGTTGCTAAAGGCCTATGAAACTTTATATTTCTTTGCATGTTGCAGTAGTTTGTATCTGTTTTTTTTTTCTAGCCTGTATTGCATGACTAGATATGGAAACTGAGTGTGATATTCACCATACTAGCTGTAGGAGTTGTTAGTTTACTGCAACTCTATTTCCCACTGGACCTTTGAAAAGGCATGGCACACTTGGTGTGTACATGACATGAAAACAAGAACATTAGACAGAGATACTTTAAATTTCATCATTGTTCTTTTATTTGCAAATATTGTTTCTCTTTACAGATTTAATAATTTAGCAGAAAATAAAAACTGCTTATTTATTGCATTGCTTAAGGCTGACAACTGTTTTCTTAACATGATTGCTTCTGAGTAATGTAAAACTCATCTGAAGCCTCATATTACAAGAGCAATATATAGTATGATTGATTACTTTTGTGGTATTTTATTTGTGGTTATTTGTGGAATTTATTAAAGAAAAACAGATAAATGTAATTTTTAAAATTCTGTGACAATATAATCACACCTTGTATAGGAAAGAATTTTAGTTTATTCCTAATATAATGTGATGTACAGCCATTAAGCATTACTGTTTAAGTGTAAAAATGTGACTGTTGTAATTCCAGATATTCATTTAAAAGTGATTTTTGTACTTCATTCCACTGTATGACTACAGCTGGTGACAGGCCTGTTTTTTGTACTAATGTGTGTTGTTTGCATCTTGTTTGTGAGATGCAGATCACATTATTTCCACATGCTATATGGCCCCTAACTGCTTGGCAATACTGAGACAGTAATGTTAGTAGCGTATATGTTTATGAATGATCAGTTCCATGATGCCCTGGCCAAATTTCACTAGTAGTATAAATACCCCCTCAGGTCTCCCCTGGAAAGTGGCCTCTAGCCTAGTGGGACTAACCTTGTCAACAAAGGATAAACAAAAAAGTTGCTTCTGTTGGGAGAATGACATTGTCTGAGTAACACTGTACTTTGGTGACTGACTGCCTGAAAAACAAGCTGAAAAATAATTCTGTACCATTATTCCCACCTTGTCATGTGACCTGCAGTTAGTATGCCTGAATTACATCACTAAATGCTGGCATTTCTCAATAAAAATCATGTTTAAACATTGGTACCCAATAATATACACCTACAATTTTCAGTTGCATTCATTTAAATCACAGCTTGAAATTATACTTTTGAGGGTGTTCTTTGCAGAAGTTGCAGAAACAAATGTTTTTTATATAGGGTAGTTGTAATATCATTTTTTTATGACGATAGGGATATTTTCAAAATTAACAGCATATGCTTCAGGGATTTACATATATGTCACCATTTCTTAATCAAACAATGATGTTTACCAATGTGTAGTGTGAAGAGTAAATTATAATATAATATTAATACCCATTTGTAACTAGGTAGGCTCCGTGGTCACACAGCCCCTTTTCAGGGGTGACCTGGTTGCAATGTCTGGTTAAGCAACTTGCTGAAGGTCACACAGTAGGCAAATGAAGGCTGCAGGAATCAAACTCTGTACCACAGGAACTGCAGCTCATAGTCTTAACCCTCTTCACCAACAACCAGATGCCAATTATATGCAGTGATGCATATTTCAGCAATGAACAATGTAACTATAGATGTCTTCGGTCTAATGGTTCAGGGAACCCCGTCAGTTTGTAAACAATGATTTTGATGAATTGCTTTTTGGAGGAGTCTAAAAAGAAACCATAGAGACTGTTCTTCTACAAAAGAACTGAAACCTCTCTTAATAAGCAGTGTTGTGTCCCTGAGATCTCAAAATAAAGGTGTATTACAGGAAAGTGTTATAGTTATCTGTACATTGTTATGCAGCATATATGCCATATAGTATTTCTCTTGCAGCAATGGTAGATAACTGAAGTATGCATTTTTGTTTTGATTTGTGCTGTGGTGTTTGTATTAAGTACAGCTGTGGTACTTTGTTGGGTAGGGGTTCTAATCTCACTGATGTCATCTGGTGTTTGTGTGCATAGTCAGAAGTGCTTAACTGTGTATCCTAATGTCAGCAAGTTAGTCCCATGGAGTGCAAATATTAGACTTGTTCTGTGGCACTTGCATTTAGTACAGTGATCTCTAGCTTGTGTTACTAGTTAGGTAGGGGTTCTAATCTCGCTGCAGTCAACTGGTCTGTGTGTGTATGTCTGTGTGTGTGTGTGTGTGCATAGTCAAAAAGCATGAGTTTGTGTCCTGTTGTGTGTCCACCTGATCTAGTGGTAAGTCATTGGTCTCTGAGCAGCAGATATGAGTCTGAAACCATTGAGCCCAAACTTTTCTGGGGTGGTGCCCATGTCCTTCATGGACAGAGGTACTCGGTGCTGATCTGTAAAGTATGTCTGTCTAACCAAGGACAGTTGGGGCAACCTGGGATTAACATGGCTATGCTTATAAAGGCTCTAGGGTCACTAGTCTAGTAACCTCCTATGAACATATGAACTTTGTAGACTAGATCATATGCAATTACTGTATCAGAGACATATTCATATACGTGTGTGTGTATGCAAACACACACATGTACACACTCACACACAAACACACAGACAATGGTAAGGACACTCTTTATCTTTATATTTTATCTGCTGTAGAGATTGCTTAACTGTTATCCCTGCTTTGCATTTAGTAATATGTCTCTCAACACCTGCCTGACTTACAGAGGTATCTGTTCTACCTTGTGTTCTCATTTCTTTTCAGACAGTGAGAATTGTCAGTTAAGCAGAGGTTAAACAAAGCCCTTCAGTAGAGTTCATTTGGCATGTCGATCTCACTAAGTGAAGAATGCACGAATATTTGTTATACATTTTTTCAGGAAACAAATTGTTTTAATGAAGTATTCATTTCTTGCTCCTTCATTTTTTGCCTCCCTCCCTTTGTTAAATTTAAATATAGGTATCTAGTTAGCATCTTTTAATATGATTTATAGATATAATAATTGTACAATGTATATCACACTGTTTTTGCTGTTATTTCTAAAATTTTCCCTTCATATTACAGTGTTAATATAAGTTTATTAATTCATAATTACTAATCACACAGTATGAGAAGCCATTAAGAAGCCTAGACCGATTTCAAGTGTTCCCAGAGCACTGTCTGATTAAGTGACTTGCCCACTGTCATGCAGTAGGAAAATAGATGCTGAGGGCAACAAACTTTAGGCTACGGGAATCAGCTCAGACATAGATTAGATTAGTACTAGGCCAATATAAACAACTAATCCTTTGGGCTAACTGCCTGACATATACACTGTTGTTTTGCCTTCGGCCCAGGTCTTAAGTGAAAAGAGTCTTTGTACCAGCATACTTAGCCTGTTAACAAATAAGTCAATAAACAGGAAGGTATATAAAATATATGTATGTATATGTATGTATGTGTGTGTGTGTGTATGTGTGTGTGTGTGCATCTGCGCGAGTGTGTATGTGTGTGTGTGTGTGTGTGTGTGCATCTGCGTGTGTGTGTGTGTGTGTGTGTGTGTGTGTGTGTGTGTGTGTGTGTGTGTGTGTGTATGTGTGTGTGTGTGTGTGTGTATGTGTGTGTGTGTGTGTATATATATATATATATATATATATATATATATATATATATATATATATATATAAACAAACATGTGTGTGTGTGTGTGTGTAGACAGATACACAGATAAACTTATTATAGATGTCACCAGAGATTTTACCAACATACAGAACTAACGTTTTGTCCAAAATTTGCTGTTTTTCAATTCCATTACTCATGGCCCTTTGATTTATTTTAAAAGCAACAAAAAGCTGTCACAATTTGACCCCAGCTTTGTGGAAATCAGACTGTCGGCATTCCTCTCAAGCTCTTAGCACAAGAAATCTGGACAAAGCCAAAAATAAATGGGCAACAAAGTTCCACGAATAGGGACACATTTTAAATATTGTTCTCATTAGAAAGTTGTTAGAATAAAAAGTTTTGTGTTACCATGATTTTCTGAAGGATGTGAAATTGGACACAATTCACAATTCACTCATAGGTTCATAGGTTCATAGGTTCATAGGTTTGGCTTTGTCAAAGGCAGATCATGCCTTTTAATCTTGGTTGACTTCTTCGAAACAGTCACCAAGGCCATTGATGAGGGAAAGGCAGTCCACACAGCCTACCTCGACCTGGCAAAGGCTTTCGACACAATACCCCACTCAGGTATCATTGAAAAACTCATCAGCTTAAATGTAAACCCATATGTCACAAGAAGGGTTGCAAACTGGCTAAGTGACAGAACCCACAGGGTCAGAGTTGCTGGAGCCATGTCAGACTCAAAGCCTGTCACAAGTGGTGTCCCACAGGGCTCAGTCCTGGCCCACTTGTTCGGCATCTACTTTTCAGAAGTACAAGCAAACACAGGAGTTATGGCTGACAAAATTTGCAGATGACCCAAACCGCCATAGTTGAGAACCCATCTGACACAGATATCCTTCAGAAGGGTCTTGTAGAAACAGATAACTGGTGCCAGAGCCATGGCCCTGTTAAACGCCAATGCATAGTCATACCTTCGAAAACAAGGTTACCCCTAGCTACCATATGGCAATCCACTAAGCACAGAAGAGGTTATCAGGATCTGGGGACCCAGGTTGACAACCTCGCTTGACACACGCTGCCAAAGCAGTTAGAAGACTTCTACATTGCCCACCTGATCATGAAGGATTCACATCTAGATCGGGAGGTCATCATCCCCTGTACTCATCACTCATCAGACCACGATTGAGTACAATGCCCCATTCGAATGTATCTGACATGACACCTGCAGCAACTGGAAAGCCAAAGTTCCTCACCAAAGGATAAAGGGTCTCAAAATATGTCTTATGCTGCCCGACTGAAGGAACTCCAGCTCTATTCAGTCGCTTCTGCTCAGAGGTGACCTGTGCTCGACATAAGGCCATGTCCAACCCGAATTGATGAACATGCTTCACCTCAAAAATCTAGATCCTCAGAACTACAAGGGGAGACTTAACCTGACACGTTATTATAGACGTGCTGGAGGACAGATTCATCAGAGACTCCCTATGCTGTGGAACAAAATCCCGGTACATGTGAGGCAGAGCACCTCGCTGGCTTTGTTCAAGAGAAATCTTGACCAATGGATGGGAGATCACAGATATACCCCAGGGATTATCTCAGTGTCACTGCTTGACAGAGGCACAGCAAAATAATGGGCATAGTATCCTTCAAACTAATGGGGTGGCGAAAGCCACAAAACTCTGGGCTAGGCTGATAAATGCCCTTGGGCAGATAGCCTAGTATGAACCTATGAACCTATGAACCTATACTAGGCTATCTGCCCTAAGGCATTTATAAGCCTAGCCCAGAGTTTTTGTGGCTTACGCCACCCCTTATGTTAAAAAATACTGTGCCCATTAGTTTGTTGTGCCTCTGTCCAGCAGTGACACAGAGATGATTCCCGGGGTAAACCTATGATCTCCCATCCACCGATTTCTCTTGAACAGAGCCAGCGAGAGGTGCTCTGCCTCACATGGACCGGGATTTTATTCCACAACATAGGGAGTCTCTGGGTGACAAATCTATCCCTCCAGCATGTCCTATTTATATCCGTGCTAAGGTTTAAGTTGCTTGCTCTAGTGGATCTGGTAGATTTGGATTTTTTGAGGTGGAACATGTCCATTAATTCTGGGTTGGACATGGCCTTGTATGTCAGGCACAGGTCACCTCTGAGCAGACGGTATGCAACTGAATAGAGCTGGAGTTTCTTCAGTCTGGCAGCATATGACAGATATTGGAGTCCCTTTATCCTTTTGGTGAGGAACTTTTGGGGTCTCTCCAATTGCTGCAGGTGTCGGGTGAGATACATCCCGAATGGGGCATTGTACTCGATCAATGGTCTGATAAGTGAAGAGTACAGGGGAACAATGACCTCACTTGATCTGGATGTGAATCCCTTCATGATCAGGTGGGCAATGTAGAAGGTTTTTCTAACCACTTTAGCAATGTGAGTGTCAAAAGAAAGGCCACTGTCAACCTGGGTCCCCAGGTCCCTGATAACCTCTTCTGTGCTTAGTGGATTGCCACCTATATGGTAGCTTGGGGTTACCTTGTTTTTCCCGAAGGGTATGACTATACATTTTGGCATTTAACTTCAGGCCATGGCTCTGGCACCAGCTATCAGTTTCCGTGAGACCCTCTGAAGGATATCTGTGTCCGATGTACTTTCCACTATGGCTCCCAGTTTGCAGTCATCTGCAAACTTTGTCAGCCATAGTCCTCCTATGTTAGCCTGTACTTCTGAGAAATAGATGCCAACAACAGGGGCCAAGGGACTGAGCCCTGTGGGACACCATTTGTGACCGGCTTGGAGTCTGACATGGCGCCAGCTACTCTAACCCTGTGGGTTCTGTCCTTTAGCCAGTTTGCAACCCATCTTGTGACATATGGGTTTACATTTAAGCTGGTAAGTTTCTATAATACCCAAGTGGGGTATTGTGTCGAAAACTTTTGCAAGGTCAAGGTAGGCTGTATGGACTGCCTTTCCCTCATCAATGGCCTTGGTGACTGTTTTGAAGAAGTCGACCAAGTTCAAAAGGCATGATCTGCCCTTGACAAAGCCAAACTGGGTCGGGTCCAATGTCTGCAAGTCCCCTATGTCTTTGTTTATGAGTTCCATTATGATCCTCTCCATAGCTTTGCAGACCAGGCTTGTTAAGCTTATGGGGAGGTAATTACCAGGGTCCGTAGAGGCACCGCCTCTGTGGAGTGGGACCACAGTTGCTGTACACCACTCCTTGGGCACGTATCCTGTGGTAAGGCTAAGATTAAACAGCTGCCTTATGTGCGCGTTTAGTTCCTCATTGAGTTCGTAGCACACAGCCGGGACACCATCCGTCCCATTGATGCTGTGTTTTTAGCTTTAGAGAGAGCAGCTTTCACCTGCGCATTGGAGATGTCTGGGAGGCTGCACTCCGCTGGGATAGTTATCTCTCCTTTGGGGGGGGGGGTGAAGTTTGCACTGAACCTGTCTGCCAGTATGTTGGCAATGTCTGTGGGTTCAGTGATTTTTGTATAATTTTGGACTAATTCTGAGCATATCTGGGAGTTTCCACCCAGGTTTCTAACATAGCTGAAGAAGGCCTTATGATTGTCTTTTGAATCTAGGGCAATTTTTCTCTCAAAGTTGGCCTTGGATGATTTTATGAGTGCTCGTATTTTTTACTAATAATGATCAAAGGTGTCTTCTTTTATGGATTTTGCTCTATCATGTAACAGCTTTCTCCTCTTATTGTAAAGTTTGTTTATGGCTGGGGTCCACCAGACTGGACGTTTGCCCTTGGTGGAAAGAGTCTTGGTTTTATTAGGGATTGCCTGATCCATGCAGTCTTGGAGGTGTTCGTAGAAGGCATTTGTAAGGGCTTCCGCAGCTTGGGTTATGGTTTCCACTGGCTCGGGGCCTTGAAGGATACCACACCAGTCTTGAGTAGTGTGAAGTTTGCTTTAGAGAAGTTCTTCACTGTGGTCTTTTTGTTTGGGGTGGGGGCGGATGTGGATAGCCAGTGAGATTAGTTTATGATCTGATCTCACCAATGAGGGATATACTTCCAGTGTGGAGCATTTTGTCCCCATGTTTGTGATGATGAGATCTAGTATATTTTCTCCTCTTGTGGGAATGGTGACTAGTTGTTCCATGGCATTTGAATTTATGAACTCCAGGAACCTTTGGGCTAGAAAGTTTGGGCTTGAGTAATGTTCCCAGTCTATATTTGGGTAGTTGAAGTCACCCAATATAATGGTGTTTGGAGATACTTTTATACCCTCCAGTGTCTTCAGGAAGGCTGTGTGGGGTTCCTGAGTTTGAGATGGTGGCCTGTAGCATGCTACAAATTGTAGAGCAGTTTTGCCTATGGTTAATTGCACCTGGATGGTTTCCGATGCTTCATGCGTTGCCACCAACCTGGAGGTGTGGGTATCCTTGATGAATATGGATACACCCCCTCCTTTTGTGGTGTGGTCTGGGTTTTGGGGCCGGAACGCATGATATGAGGTAAAACCTGATAGTGCCGGGGTGCTCTCAGGAGCCTTGAACCAGGTTTCAGTCACAGCACAGACATCGATGTTCTCCATACTGAGAAGGGCCTCGAGTGCGTGCATTTTAAGATTTAGACTTCTGGCATTGAGCAGCATTACCCTTAGTTTCTTCCCATTTTTGTTTTCTAGGGTCGTAGGTTTAGAATTTGAGCCTTGCCTAAAAAAGGCACTATGGGGGTGGCAAGAGCCTTAGCCAATATCCGGAATCCCAGTGGTGACAGGTGCAAGCTGCCCCTTACAAAGCAGCGTGGCTTGTCAAGCATGTCATCCCAGGCAGACAGACACTGGATCCCCTTTGAATGACACCAGAAATTTAGCCAATTGTTAAAGCTGATCATCTTGTCTCTATGTTGTGGCATCATTCTTGGTGAAGGAAGGATGCTGCTCAGGGTCAGGGTCATACCTGCCTGGGCTACATAATCAGAGAGCTCCTCTATGTCTCTTTTCATGTAGTCCAGGGAGGTACATCTCAGGTCGTTCACACCAGCATGGACAATGACTGTGTCATATTTGTACTTGCTGTGGAGTGACCCGAGTGCTTGTGTTATGTGGTGGATTCTAGCGCCCGATAGGCAGCTTACTGTGACCCTCTCCTTATTCAACCTGGTGAGTGGGACGTCAGTGTGTCTGACTATAGAGTCACCTATGACAAGTATGTTTGGTGTTGTATTTGGCCTTAAGGGCTGTGACTGCTTTGCACACTGATTTTGTGTTTTATGTGTTGCCTGTGGTGTGTCATGAGGTGGCGGTTGCTTGGGTGTCTGCTTTGGAGGCCTCTGCTGTTTAGGTAAATTTTTGCTCAGAGCCTCCGAGTATGTCTTTGTGTGTTTATGTGTTTGATTCATTGTTGTGATAGCTTTATGTGAGACTGGTTTTGTGGTGTGTGTAGTTGCCTTCTCCTCCTGTCTGGTCTTGCCAGTCCTGAGTTGAGAGAGCTCAGCCTCCAGTTTGGCTAAATCATCATATTCACTAAAAGTCCTGCTGAAGTAAAGCAACCCTCAAACTGTGTGTTGGGGGGGGGGATCCTACTCATGGTCAGTACTATATTCTATATATTTTTTTGAGATGCATGCCCAGTACTTTATTTTCTCTCCATGTATCTATCTGTCCATATCTATCTATCTATATATATATATCTATATCTATCTATATATACATATATATATATATATATATCTATATATATATATCTATATATATATATATCTATATATATATATCAAGGAAACAAATTTTAAAAAAAATTCAGTAAAAAAAATACGTTTTAGTAAAACAAAAAAAAAAAACTAAATTCTAAGGAACACACTCAAAATATTATTATTCAGTAAAACATTGAAAAGAAGGCAAAGAAGGGGAAGAAGAAGTAAAGAAGTAAAGTAATATGTATAGTATATTATAGTATTAGGGGAAGGGAAGAAGATCAGTCAGGAGAGCAGAGCAGGAGAGAGCAGCCAGTGATTTTTTACAGTTTTTTTTTTTTTTTTGAGAAGAGGTAAGGAGGGATTAAGTGATATCAGTGGGTAGCTGATTCCATATCCTTCCTACAGTATTGTCAAGGAGATAAGAGTGGGTGTCATTAGATAAAAATGAAAATTAAAAAATTCCCTCGAGTGGTAGTGGTAGGAAGGGAAAAGTTTTGTTTTTTTAGCATTGAGAGAAGGGCCGCCTCTAGTGAACCAAGTTTCATTTTGCTATGAATTAATTTCTTTGTTTCCTTTGTGAGCCAAGGGGCTATATATTCATTCATCGTGTAGGGCGTGTGAAGGCATTATTTATCTAAAAAAAAAAAGAATGAGTAAAAGAGATGATGCCACTTCATTTAGAGTGATTTCAAGAGGTTCAGTTGCATGTGTTTTGATCATTTTTTGAAATAAGTCACTAATATTAAAGTTGTTGGTATTATATTCTAATGTTAGGGGAGGTTTTGATAGTCAATTTTCTCTAGAGATATAGGTTAGGAGTGGTCACGTTTCTTAGTGGAAGGGGGTAGTTAGTAAGGATCCTTCTAAAGATTAGTATGTTTTGGCCCAGTGGGTATGTACATACAGATGATGTAAATGAGCATTTTGATTTTTTAACTTTTAACTAATTTAACTGGCTGGAATACTACTTCCAGGGTTGGGGTTGGGGAGGTGGGAGATGAGAAGATGTTTCTTAATAAAAAAAAAATTGCTTGCACCACCTACGTTAATCAGATCACAAGCCTATATAAATTATAGCCTTGGGGTAAAATTTCAGTGTCTTTGGTGGTTGGCTTTAGCCAGGTCTCTGGAGGCACAGAATATCAAAGTGGTGAATGTCTAACAGGGCATGTAAGGGTTTTTTGTAGAGAGTGCAGGGATTCCAGACTTTTCAAAAGGTAGTGGGCAGAGGTACCCTAAAGTAGAGAGGGAAGAGTTCTTCTCAGACTGTCACTGTCACTGAGGCAGAATTAGCTTTTTTTTGCACTTAAGGCTCCAATACAATTAAGCGCAGCATGAGGAGGAGGAGTAAAGGTATATATATATCTATATCTATATATTTATTTATTTTTTTCTGAGATGCATACTCAGAACTTTATTCATTTTTTATTTTGCAGAGGATGTATGCTCAGTACTTCATTCTAGTTTTAATGAAGTTTTGAATTCTGTATTCTGTTTCATAGATACATTGATCAGACTCTAGGCTTCTGCTTCTTCTTCTGATGCTGTGTCAGGTCTATCGACAAGGAAGAAACTCTCATCTTCTCCATTCTGATCATCTGATCATTTCCCTGATGCAGACCTCTCCCCATGATTACCGAACAGGTGCAAACTGTTGAGGCTAAGGATAGAAGTGGCTGGTACAGGCAAATCTGTACAGAATAAGGAGCAAACTGAGAGTCCAAGAACAAAAACAA